>NW_010927734.1:0-495 GCF_000633955.1 Camelina sativa | reverse complement strand
GTGTGTTCTCTTTTATTTGCAACCTTTACTTCTCAATTCCTCAACAGTTTTTTTTGTTTCACCTTCTGTCATTGCTGTAGCGAGTGTCCGTTTTTAGATTTCCTTCGAGAGTTATTATGGTCAGTTTATGTATGTCTGATTTGAAACTATTATATATGGATTATACTTGACACTGCTATAGCCTATAGTCAGATATATTGATACTTGGTTTTGGTTGGAGACAAACTTTATCTCTTAGAGCATGATTATTGGTCATCCTTGGATGGGGATCAAAGTAATAAAAAATCAAAAAGTAATAAAAGAGTGATGAAAGAGAAAGATATAAGGTCTCTGCCGAGACCTCTAAAGACACCCTCAAATCTTATTTTTGCTAAATACCATCATTTGATTGGTTGATCTTTAAAAAACAAATAAAATTTAAATTAAATGATATTATGATATTAAAATATTGTTTCAGATCCCATTTTTAGAGGATGACCAATGGCTTTGCTCTTA
>NW_010927733.1:0-495 GCF_000633955.1 Camelina sativa | reverse complement strand
ATGTGCTGTAGTGAGAATTCCTCCTTTAATGGCATCACGTACCCGATGACAATCAATCTCGATATGCTTCGTTCTTTCATGAAACACGGGATTTGCGGCAATATACAGTACAGACTTACTATCACAAAACAGTCGAGCCGGTGACGTTGGTGGAAAACCCAAATCGGTAAAGAGTTGTCGTAACCACAATATCTCACGTGTAGCAGTAGACATAGCACGATACTCAGCTTCACAAGAAGAATGCGACACCACCTTTTGTTTCTTAGTCTTCCAAGATATCGGAGACCCACCAAGCAACGCAACATAGGCTGTTAAAGACCTCCGTGACAATGGACACTTACCCCAATCGGCATCGCAATAAACTGAGAGTTGTAAATCAGACCGAGAACTGAGCAAGATACCTTGTCCCGCTGTCCCTTTAAGATACGTGACGACTCGTAACACCGCTGCCATATGCCTTTCACGTGGCTTTTGCATGAACTGCGACAAGATGTG
>NW_010927732.1:0-495 GCF_000633955.1 Camelina sativa | reverse complement strand
CACAGTACAAAACATGCATCCAATCATTATCATGCAGTATTTAAGACCGAACCATGCAATTAATTTCGTCTAGGCTATGCGGTATTTGAGATCGAACCATGCCATCAATTTAAACTAGGCCATGCAGTATTTGAACATCCATGCTTTTATACATAATTTCGTGGTTAATTCTATGCATGAAAACAATCCTAGATAAATTATTGTCTAGTATGAACAGGAAAATATGCACATAATTTCAAGTTTTAGAAGTTTTCCTTTTCTCTAGATAAGATTTCCTTTTTCTTTGAATAGGATAATGACAAGAATTTTAGGGAGATAGATTTTCTCTAGAATTCCGATTTTAAGGTTTGATTTTAGGGTTTTGATTTTAAACAAACAATCAATAATAATCGGATTTAAAACATAGAACAATCAGTTTAATATTTTTCTCTATGAGTTTCGATTTCACGTTTCTAGTTTTAAGGTTTTCATGCAATCGATTTTCAAGCAAGCAAT
>NW_010927731.1:0-495 GCF_000633955.1 Camelina sativa | reverse complement strand
AACAATTAAGATATGCATATGAATCTAAGTTAAGACAAATGTAAAGACTACTTGTCACTAACAATCCTAAGATGAAAATGTAAAGATGCAAAGAGTAAACTACAAGAACTAAGAACTAAATTCAAATGAAACTGAATGATTGTAACAGTAATGAAGCAAGAACAGAAATAGAAACTACTACTAATGAACTAATGCAAGACAATTAATGAACTGAACACTAAATGAATGCAACTAGAATGAAACAGGAATGAAACAGGAATGAAACAGGACAATCACAAATCATAAACCAGAGTTCTGGGGATGAACTCGAGCAAGCACTCGACCGAGTGTAGGTCGAGTGGGAGGTCGAGTTGGTTAAATCCGGAAAACAGAGCAACACAATAAAAACAGAGCAATGCAAATACGAATCAAACAACAAGCAAGTAACAGGATTAAGACGTTAAAATCGATAAACAAAGAAGGTCCTGAGGAAGGATTCATGGGATGAACTAATCA
>NW_010927730.1:0-496 GCF_000633955.1 Camelina sativa | reverse complement strand
TGTTCTCAACAAGAGCCTTGAAGGCAATGAAGACCTCTTTGACTTGGGACTTCAGTTTTAAAGGATATAGCCATGTGTATCTAGTAAAGTGGTCAACAAGGACAAGATAGTATTTGAAGTTTTTAGAGGAGGTTATTGGAGACGACCAAACGTCGGTGTATATGTATTCAAGAGGTTGAGAAGAGGAAATAGTGTTTGTTGCAAAAGGGAGTTTGTGACTTTTATTGATAAAACAATCAGAACATGACAATTGTTTTTGTGTGGATGGAGAAATTTGTAAAGAAAACTTTGAAACAATAGCTTTTAAAACAGGAAATGAGGGATGCCCAAGTCGAAGATGCCATGATGAGAGATCGGTTGCCGGAGAGGAGGACACGGAGAAGACATTGATTGTATTGCGGTTAACCGGCCACTCATACAGCTCATCCTTAGTTCGGCCTTGGAGTAACTGCGCCCCCGTGCTCAGATCCTTCACCTGAAAATATGCCGGAAAGAA
>NW_010927729.1:0-496 GCF_000633955.1 Camelina sativa | reverse complement strand
GATGCCACTAGGGTGTCGATCGACACTCCTTTCAAAATCACAGAATCAGGTTCGCGGATGTTACAATAACCCTATGATTTTATACATTTTTCTTCTCAAAATAAAGTTATGAGATAAGCCGAGAGAGGATCTCCTTTTTGATTGCTAATATAAAGAAGGCAAAGAGGGAGGATAATATTTCTGGTATCAAGCTTGCCCGAGATTGTCCCCTTATTTCACATTTTATTTTTGCGGATGATAGTCTGTTTTTCTGTAAAGCAGACAAAGAACAATGTTCAACGGTGATGAATATCATAGGCAACTATGGTAAAGCGTCCAGTCAGGAGGTCAATCTTGATAAATCCTCTATTATGTTTGGCAAAAAAGTACCTTCGAAGATCAAGGATAAGGTAAAATCAGTGATTGGAATTTCCAAGGAAGGGGGTATGGGCTCATATTTGGAAATATCTGAGAGTCTTGGGGGTTCAAGAAATAAAGCCTTCGGTTATGTTCGAGA
>NW_010927728.1:0-496 GCF_000633955.1 Camelina sativa | reverse complement strand
TGCGCTTGTTCTCCATCATCATCCCTGCCGAGTCTCTAGAGTATTCCCTTCCTTGTAGTCCCAACGAAAAGAAAAAACAAAAGATTGGTTCTTCGACACAAGAAACCGGTTTATTTGCTGCCCTCTTAAAAGGAATATGTAGTGATGAAAGCTTATTCTTATGGCAAGTTGCAGAAAAAACATAAGATGACAACTCAACAACTTGTTTTTTTGTAGCGTCACAAGGACAAATATATACGCCTTGATGTACTTTTCAAAACAGATAAACAAATCAGTGTTTTGGTTTTAACATCAAATTTAGATGTAAAACTACAAAAGAGATGCAACTCTAGGTTTGGACCAACCAATGCATTGGATGAAGATACGACTTTGGATTAGAAAATTTAGACCAATGGTCAAACAAAAGTAGATATTGGTCAAGAGTTTATTATCCAGCTTAAAGTATTATCTAAAGTTTAGTAGCACAATCATAGATGATTAAAATATGATATCATAC
>NW_010927727.1:0-496 GCF_000633955.1 Camelina sativa | reverse complement strand
TGTTGACAGTTCAAAGACGTCATTTGCTGAGATGATGACAGATGATGTGGAAACTTCACGAGAAGAAAGATGTTTCCGCCTATGGATTAATAGTCTTGGCACTGCCACTTACGTCAATAATGTTTTTGAGGATCTGAGGAATGGGTGAGCTATGGATTTCTGTTTGAGGACGTTTTATTTTCTATCTGCTTGTATCTGAACCTCATCTCCTTCAGGTGGGTTCTTCTTGAAGTTCTCGACAAAGTTTCACCTGGCTCGGTCAACTGGAAACACGCAAATAAACCTCCCATAAAAATGCCATTCAAAAAGGTTGAGAACTGCAATGAAGTTGTAAAGATCGGGAAGGAACTGCGCTTCTCCCTTGTCAATGTAGCTGGTAATGACATTGTGCAAGGAAATAAGAAACTACTTCTCGGTGAGTTCTCATGAAAAGCTTACCAATAAGATAATGCATGTCCATCTATCAGACTCGTCAGCTTAAAATATATTTCTTGCA
>NW_010927726.1:0-496 GCF_000633955.1 Camelina sativa | reverse complement strand
GGTCGTAATGATGAGTTTTGCAGCAGCGATCTCGAAGTTTGTGAGTATTTTGGATGATTGGGTTTTTGAATTTTGGGGTAATGGGTATGTTAATTTGGTTCGAGATTGGTTGATTGAATTGGAAACTTTTGGTGATTTCTGATTTAAAAGTTCAATCTTTAGATCTGATTGAGTTAAGAGATAAATGGGTCAAGATGAGATATTTAATTCGGATTTGTTATGTGTTTGATGAGACTCTTTAGTGATGAGGTTATTGCTTTGTAGGTCTCCTTGGAAGCGTGGCTCCATGTGTGTTGTATGGAACGAATGCAGAGAGGCTTGGGTCTGCTCCGGGAACATTTTCAAACCACTGCTTGACTTATTTGGGTTTGTACTTTGTTGGTAATTCTTTGTTTGGCTGGAACTGTCTTGCTCCATGGTTCTCTTATTCCAGCCGTTCTGCTATTCGCCGAAAGTTTAACCTTGAGGTAATGGTTTATGTTTCCTTCATATGATA
>NW_010927725.1:0-496 GCF_000633955.1 Camelina sativa | reverse complement strand
TTGAATTTAAAAGAGTTGAAATGAATAAACAAGAGATAGATTTTATATTGTTATAAAATAAATTTTATATGATCTAATAATGATAACTTAAAAGTTTGGATTTGGTTCTTCACATTTTTTCTAATGGAAGTTTCGTGTACTTTCTTTGAAATGGCGTTACCATAGACGCATAAGCAAATAAACCATCAAAACCTTATAGAAAGTGTTTGAGTTTTATTAGAAAAAGGTTAGATGGTTAGTACCAGGCCGGTGGCAGAAGAAGCAGGAGGATAGGTGGTTAATGTTTGGATGCAGAATGATTTGTTTTTGACTCGTTCGCAATTTGCATCGATGTATTCTCTGTTGAGCAAGGCTGAAGCTGGGGCTAAGAGAAATTGTGAATGAACTACCAAAGTAACGACGAATAAACAACCGGAATAAGAAGCCATTTCGTCAGTCACCGGAAAAAGGTTTTATTTCTCTCGACCTCTAAGTATTGGGAATCAGATTTTTGGTT
>NW_010927724.1:0-496 GCF_000633955.1 Camelina sativa | reverse complement strand
ACTGTAATGCGTGGAGTTTGGATCAAGGAACATGCGTGCATCTCTAATAGTATCGTGGGATGGGATTCGACTGTTGGAAGGTGGGCTCGGGTTGTTAACATAACGGTTCTTGGCAAAGATGTTCATGTTGCCGATGCAGAGGTTTACAACAGCGGGGCTGTTATCGAAGACCAAGCGTCTGTGAAACCGGAGATCGTCATGTGACTTTTATATTCAGTATCCAGAGCTCTGTTGTGTTGTATCTATATTAGTCTTCTCGTTTAATCTATGATGACTAGCATAATAAAAATGTGGGTATGTAATTTGACATAAGTGACTTATTTAATATTTCGGTTAAAGACATAAATGACGCATTGTTTTTTTATCAGTAATCACATTAGTCAATTTCAAAAGGGAGCATGACACTGAATGTACAGTTTAGTTAATCAAAGGTTTAGAAGGAACTCGCAAAAAAAAGGAGCATCTGTCTTTTTGTTTATGGCCTTATTGGGTCTTA
>NW_010927723.1:0-496 GCF_000633955.1 Camelina sativa | reverse complement strand
ATTGGATTGTTACATATTTTGACCCTAGAAAGAGTAATATAGCGTTTTACTGGTTTGAATTAATGTTTTATCTCGGTTTTAGCCTGTTTTCTCGGTTTAAGCTTATTTTGGGATAAAACGGGTTTTAGTGTTGTCTAAACACTCGAAATTCATCCCGAACTCTTAGAACTATNACTATTCAATGCATTGGATTTTCACACATTCTGACCCTTAGAAATAGTAACAAAGCTGGTTACTGCTTCGAATCAATGATTTCTCGGTTTTAGCCTGTTTCGGGACAAAATGGGTAAAAGTGGTTTCTAAAAACTCCAAATTAACCTGAACTCTTATAATTAGTCAAATACATTGGATTGATGCATATTATTACCCTAGAAAGAGTAATATAGCGGTTTTCTGATTTGAGTCAATGTTTTCTCACGATTTTAGCCTGTTTTCTCGGTTTTAGCCTATTTGGATAAAACGGGTTTAAGTGTTGTCTAAACACTCCAAATTCATC
>NW_010927722.1:0-496 GCF_000633955.1 Camelina sativa | reverse complement strand
CAAAGGAAGAAAAACGGCGAGATAGATATATTTTATGCCAACAGATTAGATTTGTTTTTATAATATACAGTATAAAACCATGTAATGATTATTCAAATACTCAATAATTAAGACATCTATGATCAAGGTTTACAACTGTCTTTGAAGTCAGATTTTTTTTGGAAAATAATTATCCCTCTTTCTAGTATAAAATTTTTGTGAAAATAATTTTGTATAAATCCAAATTTCCTGCAAAAGAAAAAAAAATGTGTTGAAGCATGGAAACACCAATGAGTTGTTTTCTGAAGATTCTCTGGCACTCAAAACAGTATATCTACTCATAAAATTTAATCGAAAATAACAAAGAAAATAAAATAAAAACAAATTAGATATTAGTTAAAAATCTTATTGAAAATTAAAAATGATACTATTATAAAACGAATATACTCCGTACTAAACATTATATTATAAGCACGGAAACATTGTCAACAAATTTATATCTCGTCTATACAAATTC
>NW_010927721.1:0-496 GCF_000633955.1 Camelina sativa | reverse complement strand
CAAAATTCACCGGAGATCCGGCGTAACGCCGGCGGTGAGATGAGGAGGAGAGAGAGAGAAGGGTAGTTTCCGACAAGAGAAGTGAGAAGACTCATTTGTTTTGTGTTTTGTCAATCAATTGTCAAATTATGAGACGCGAAAAAGAGGCAAATTTAGAGAGAGATCTGAGACCGTTGAATGAGGATAGTGTTGGACGGTGGAGATCAAAAGTTTCCACACGAAAGTGTGTAGCTTAATAAAATGGGTGGGGACTTTTAAGATATTTTTAGGCGCGTGGACATTAAAAAGTGCATCAAACAAAAAAAAAGGTGGTGTGGATAGTTTGGTAGAGATAGAGAAAAGGCCACGTCATCTTTTACAAAATATCTTATGATATTTTTTTTTGATATTGTGGTGGATACAGATAAGAAGATGCATCTGCATTTCAAAATCAACAAATATATCAAAATATCGACACACATTTAAAAGATATATTGACCAGAAAAAAAACCATCAG
>NW_010927720.1:0-496 GCF_000633955.1 Camelina sativa | reverse complement strand
ACCATGATATAAGTGTGCTTTTTGAGTCTTTTGATTTGTTTTCTAGGGTGTTTTAGAGTGTTTACAGGTTTTCTAGGACTTTAGAACGGATGGAGCGAAATAAAGTAATTTGGATCGTTTCGGAGCATTTAACCAAACAAAATCAACTTGGAATCAATTCAGTATGAGAGTGTCGATCGACACCACCTTAGGGTCGGTCGACACCCAGTTTAGCCGACGAAAGAGTCAAGTTTTGGAAGTTTTACAAATTTTTCCGAAATCTTCCACAATTGTAACACAAGTGACTTACAAGTTTTAGGACATATATACATTGTTTTTGGGTTTTACAAACCCTGAAGTTTTATTCTATCAGCTTTTATTGTTTGAGAGATATTGAGAGCTTTGGAAGAGAGAGATCTGAACTCCTTTGTAAAGAGAAGAATTTCTAAACTCCTTTATTACTTTTAAAATCAATTGCTTATTATTCATAATTATGTTTTGTTCTTCATTGAATATG
>NW_010927719.1:0-496 GCF_000633955.1 Camelina sativa | reverse complement strand
AACTCGACATTACAAGCAATGCAGCAAACCAAATAGTCACTCCATTTACTGTTTTATGTAATAAAACCGGTACATACTACAACAAGGTAGTAGTAACAAATCAAAATCAGGTTCCTAATTTGACAAGAGAGCCACAAACAAAATCTATATTTATGATAATGGAGAAGAATGGTGAACTTCTTCTTCAACAAGTATGTTGTCAATGTCATAGAACTTTGTCATCCTATAACGCAGGTTCCACACCCCAATACCCCTAGGATTNAAAAAAATCAAACCATAAGACACTCTCAGAAACCAAACTCAAGAAACCTCTCCTATGGCGAACTTCAAATGTACACTGACAAAATAAATCCCGGTTCTGAGGGAAACTAAGGGTTCCTACCAACACATCAATCAATTCAATGGAACAATTCGATTCGGACTACTAAGCTAGGGGTATAATGGGAAAAGAATTAGGTATATCTTTTGAAATTGAAACAAACCTTGTAAAAGAAAA
>NW_010927718.1:0-496 GCF_000633955.1 Camelina sativa | reverse complement strand
TTGTGAGGATGTTCTTTGATCCTCACCATTACTGTGAAGTTCTTGATATCAATATTGGTGAATGGCGGAGATCAGTACGTGCCCCTCCTTATGTGGTTGATCCCAGAAGGAAGTCGGCTTGTGTGAATGGCTCAATCTATTGGTTAGGTGAAGATCTTTTGAAACTACTAGCTTTGGATCTTCACACACTAGAGTTTCGTGATGTTCCTTCACCACGGTATTCCACTCCATTCACATTCGCGGAGCAGCTAGTGAACCTTGATGGCCGTCTAGCTGTAGCCACAACTGCCACTTCGCCCTGGAGACTAGAGATATTGACCATGGATGCTCAAAAAGAAGATGGATGGGCCTTGACTTACTCCATACATTTATACTCGTGTTTAAATCTTTACACTTTTACTGCGGATGTGCATTTCAGGCCGGTGGCGGTTTCCAAGCAAGGGAATCTGTTCTTCCATGACAATGAAAAGAGATTGTTGAAATTCTATCCAAGCAC
>NW_010927717.1:0-496 GCF_000633955.1 Camelina sativa | reverse complement strand
ACCCTATGTCCTTCCAGAGCTGTTAGGGTGCGGGTAGATGAAGGTGTGTGGGCCTCAGTCCTTTGGTTACGCGAGTCTTCTGATGCACTTGTGGTTGTTAATGTAGGCATGACAACCTTACCGACTATGGGAAGTTGGCTTTGGATGGGCCGTTTGCCAGCTTGCTTATCCTTCTTTGCTCGAGGACAGTCTGAGGTTGGATGCTTCACCGATCCACATGCGGTGCACGTAGGAGGAGCTTTTGAGCATCTAGACACTGTATGGCCAACTTGTTTGCAATGACTGCAAAGGGAAGGCAGCCAAGGGCTAGAGACCTGGATACGCTTTATCTGGCCTGATTCGAAACATGCATTCACCGCCTCAGGCAGGGGTTTTCTAGGGTCTATCACTGTGTAGACCTTTGCTACTTCGATGTTTATCAGATTCTCTGTGTGGGGGTGAAGGCAAATTGGGTTCCCCACAAGACCAGCAATGTGTTGAAGACCCTCTCTATTGA
>NW_010927716.1:0-496 GCF_000633955.1 Camelina sativa | reverse complement strand
TATCCAGTACTGCTTCCGGCTCTGCTTCTAGCACGCCATCCTCTGTTAGCTGTTCGGGAATCGCAACTGCCACAATCTGATCCCCAATGGCGCGTTTTAGCTGAGAGACATGAAAAGTGGGGTGCACCTTTGCTTCTGCGGGAAGTTTCAACCGGTATGCCACCTTCCCTACTCGTGCCTCGATGGTGTACGGTCCATAGAACCTGGCCGAGAGCTTTTCATTAGCTCTTCTTGCTAAGTAACGGCGGCGGAAAGGGCGCATTTTGAGATACACGGACTCTCCTACCTCGAACTCGACCTCCCTGCGATGCATATCTGCTCTTTCCTTCATCCGCTGCTGGGCCTTGTGGAGATGCTCCCTGATCAACCCTAGTACCGCATCCCTCTCCCGGAGCTGTGATTCCAACTCAGCGTTAGACGTGGATCCATTCTCGTATTTCACCAAGGAGGGAGGTTCACGGCCATACACTGCCTGGAATGGGGACATCTTAATGGC
>NW_010927715.1:0-496 GCF_000633955.1 Camelina sativa | reverse complement strand
GCCCCTGCATAATTTTACAATTCCATAAAGGTTTGGGTATCTAAAGAGGTCAAAACGCAAAAATGAGTAAAGAGGAAAATGGCATTTATTATTCAATTCGTGATTATTTTATGCTTGAAGTAGCAGCCAAGTAAAGAGGTCTCATTGGTATCTAGGGGTGTCAAAATGGGTAACCCGACCCGATCCGACCTATCCCCATATGGATTAGAGACTTTTGTGGGGGGGGTTCAATCTGACCCATTTATTATAATGAGTTGAATTTATATACTCAAACCCAATTATAAAAAACTCAATGGCTAAATGGGTTACCCATATATAAATAAAATAAAATAAAATAATTGATATTAAATTCATAATATATTATATAAAATAGAATTATAAAACCAACTAAAGTTTTCAAGCTTAAAAAGTTAATATCTATATATTAAAAAAAAATCACATTCATTTTAGATCATTGACATATATATTACTGTTTACTTTTTTTTTTTTTTTTGCT
>NW_010927714.1:0-496 GCF_000633955.1 Camelina sativa | reverse complement strand
GAAAATAGCTGAGGCATCGTTCCATACAGTGGACTATTGGAGAATCTTGTTGATGTTCTTCATAGAAAGTATGATTTCTTTGAATTAGTTTTGTTTTCTGTTGGAGATTATTATGACGATTAAGGGCTAATTAAGAATGATGATGATGTATTGAAAAACAGAATAGGGAAAGAGGAAGGAGAGATGAAGAAGTGGAGAGAAGCATACAAGGCAATGGTGTTGTTGGTGTTCTTGCATGTTAACGCATGGTCCTCTTCATTTGCTTCATGATTTTATTTATGACTTGGATCATTTTCGATTTCTTTCTACTTTCCAATACGTTGACGATAATGAGTAATTTATATTATAAAATTTCCCCTAAAAGATAATGACTTTGAATTTCAGGTTTAGTCGAACCGGATTACAACACAAGAAATACTGCTTTTGCTAATCCTGTTTGCAGCTTCTTTAGCTAAACATTTTGCAGCTTCTTTAGGATCTTCTATGTGTCTGATTA
>NW_010927713.1:0-496 GCF_000633955.1 Camelina sativa | reverse complement strand
GGGGATCCGCCGAGACTTTGGGTACAAAACGGGATGTATCCGGGAACTGCTTTCACAAGGAGTGTTGGAGATTTTACAGCTGAGAGCATTGGAGTTACTGCGGAACCAGAAGTGTCAATGGTTCATCTTTCGCCTAACCATTTGTTTTTCGTTGTTGCTAGCGATGGGATTTTCGAGTTTCTTCCAAGCCAAGCTGTTGTTGATATGGTAAGAATTAACAACAAAAACCCTTTGGAGACCTCAAAATATGTTTTTATGTAGAATCATGTTTTTAATAGTTGTGTTGTGGTCTGAATGTGGTTGGGAATGATGTTTTGCAGGTGGGGAGATACGCTGATCCGCGCGATGGATGTGCTGCAGCGGCAGCAGAATCGTACAAACTGTGGTTGGAACATGAGAATAGGACAGATGATATCACAATTATCATTGTACAGATTAAAAAGCTGTCTTAATGAATGATTCAAATTCCTATTTGCCCCTTTGTTTGATTCTGTAC
>NW_010927712.1:0-496 GCF_000633955.1 Camelina sativa | reverse complement strand
TTGTCAGGATCGCGGAAGCCGGGCGGCTGGTGCATGTAAACGGTTTCGTCAAGTGTGCCGTGGAGGAAAGCATTTTTTACGTCCAGTTGACGTATCGGCCATTTGCGAGATAGAGAGATGTCGAGGACGAGGCGAATGGTAGCGGGTTTCACGACAGGGCTGAATGTCTCGTCGCAATCAACTCCTATCTCTTGAGATTTGCCATTAGCAATTAGACGGGCTTTGTACCGAGAGAGCTTCCCATCTGCACCAAACTTGTGTCTAAAGAGCCACATGGAACGCACAATGTTAGTATTCTTTGGGGGGGGCGGTACAAGATCCCACGTTCCCTTTTTAATTTGAGCGTCATATTCCTCATGCATGGCGGGATTCGAGTTAGGATCCTCTAAAGCTTTTATGTGAGAAGTAGGAAGAGGAGATAATGTGTCTGTATGAAGGGAAAGATGTTGTTTTGGTTTGATGATACCTCGTTTGCTTCTTGTCACCATTGAGTGAC
>NW_010927711.1:0-496 GCF_000633955.1 Camelina sativa | reverse complement strand
CTGATGTTACCTTCAAGGCTCTTCACTAAGCCTATGAAACTAGCATCAAACAAAGACAAGAGCATTGGGTGATCCTCATTCCCTTTAACCATCTCATCTGCCTCATCCCCCTCATTAATCTCGGCTTCACTAGGCGTGGCTGTTCTTGTCAACGGTTTATTACCCTGTGGAGGTTTCTTGGAGGGGGAGAAGATGAAGCTGTTCTGCATCTCTTCAAACTTCGAGAAGTATGATGTAAGCCCCATCTTCTGGCCCACAGCATCAACTACAGCAAAAGCATCTTTACCATTCTCAACTGATTTATTGTAAATGACGCATTCTCCCAATAGAATAGACGCCAATCCCCTTATGCAAACTGTTGCAGCTGGGTCTGTTACCAGACCAAGTAAAAATGTCAGGTGGTGGCGTGAATCTAAAAAGCACTGAACTGCAGCAGGGCAATCAACAGTCCATGTCACAAGCAGTTTTAAAATGATCTGTTGAATATATGATTTCC
>NW_010927710.1:0-496 GCF_000633955.1 Camelina sativa | reverse complement strand
TGTTTCCTCCCAAACCCTAACGATTCTGATCTTTCTCCTTTAATCTCATTTACACCACAATAGGCTCTCTCCTCTCTCTCTATCTCTGCAAACGGCGACCAGACACCCTAAAACCCTTAATTTGTCGCTTCTCCACTTATATACTCGGTTTAGATAACTAAACCAAACCAACCAAACCAAAATCGCGAATTAAAACAAACCCGACGAACCCAGAAATAGTGGTGTCGATCGATGCCACAAGGGTATCGATCGATACTCACACCAAAACAACAAAAATTGGTTCGCGGATGTTACAGTAGGTCTGGGCCGGAGCCGGATATCCGGCCTTTTTGATGGTATCCGGATCCGTATCCGATCCGGCCGGATAGACAGTTCTACTATCCGAATCCGGAACTGAAATCCCGGATATCCGATAAAATTTCGGTTATCCGTCGGATATCCGAAATCCAGTTTATTTTGTTAGATGGGCTTCATTTGGAAAACCCAATAAGCAATT
>NW_010927709.1:0-496 GCF_000633955.1 Camelina sativa | reverse complement strand
AAGAGCTCTCCAAGGGTGATTTGGCAGACGCAGATGATGCTCTTGGATACTTGTTTGTCGCAGGGTTGAATCTGAATTGGTTGAAGGAGAAACTGGAACAAGTATCAGAAAAGAAGGAGAAGGAGGAAGCTGGTGAGACTCGGGTGCAAGAAATTGAGGAAGACTTGAAGAAATTGAAGCAGAAGTGCTCAGACATGGAAGCTCAGCTAGAGAAGGAGAAAGCAGATGTGTCTGTAGCCAGAGCTCCTCTCTCGTTCGATGATGTTGTTTAACGGCTTCTGGCTTCGTGGTCTTATAGTTCTGATAAGCTGCTTAATTAGGTTGGATGTTATATATTTCGTGGTTTTTGATGAGCCGTTAGGTTTGCTTAATGCATTGTGTTTCTTGTAAAGAAGTAATGTGGTTCCTGGACGACTCGATAGATTTTGGTGTACTTCAAGTTCGTTTATGGAGTATTTCTTTTGAGATCTTTCGTTCTTTTCTCTTTTCTATTAAG
>NW_010927708.1:0-496 GCF_000633955.1 Camelina sativa | reverse complement strand
AAAAAATGAACAAACACAAATGATATGATATGTTAAAATCTTTTGCTAAAAAAGTCAGTAAAGGTAATCTCTTTTGAAGTACTTGTAGCACTATGTGTCTCTATGAGTGGTATATACTTCAGTCTATTATTGATACATGTGGTTAAGTTTTTTTGTTAAAGACATGTGGTTAAGTTATTTAGTAGTACAGTAACGATTAACATGAAAACTTAATATAGGTGAAACAGCTTTATGTGTCAGGACACATGGAAATCTCCACATTGTGGTTTTCATGTGTACCATTCATATAGGTAACCCTATCTTCTATAAGGCTGCGAACGATCCTCGACGGCCTGTGCTACGATTCCGGTGGGGAGATGTTTAAGACGCACAACGGAGTCATACTTGTTCTGGTGTTGTCCTCCAAGTCCTGAAATACTGAATGTCTTTAACGGAGGATCAACCGGTTGCTGAATCCATCAGATGGAGTAGTAACCTATATATATCTAATAACCTG
>NW_010927707.1:0-496 GCF_000633955.1 Camelina sativa | reverse complement strand
GAACCAGAGTACAGTTAACAACAACCAAAGTCAGCTGTCATCAAACATAAACAATATACAGTTGTAGAATGATAAATTAAAAAGAAACAATTTGTAAAACCCAAAACATGTATATCTATATAGGCATGCTCATACCAATCGAGAACTGAGACCGATGACAACAGCTTGTGATGTTACAGATTGCATAGCATCCAGCAAACTGTATAGCAACCGCTGCTTTCCCTAGATATTATAACCAGGTAATAAATAGGGTGAGTGGATAGAAAACACCAGTGTCCAATTCCTTTGTATATCAAGACAAAGATCATAGGGAAAACGAGTACGAATACAATTAGCAAGCTATAAGAAAATCAGGAATTCTTGCCTGTGCAAACATGTCAAATTCATCAAGCACAAAGATGATCGTCTTATGTGCTAGTCCACATTCCCTGAAATACCACCTCTATCAGTTTCGTCTGCGTTAAATATCAACATAGCAAAAAAAAGAAAGAAAAAA
>NW_010927706.1:0-496 GCF_000633955.1 Camelina sativa | reverse complement strand
TCACATATATCCAAGATCCCTAGAGGATCGTAACTGTCTAACTAACAGTCTAACTAACACTCCCCCGCAGTCGGAACGTCGGTGAAGCGGCTGAGCGGACGTTCAGACTGTCCCGAAAGTCTAAGAACAACGGAGATGGAAGGCCCTTGGTGAAGATGTCTGCGAACTGGTGAGCGGAGGGAACATGAAGCACTTTGATCTCGCCAATAGCAACCTTATCGCGGACGAAATGAATATCAATTTCGATGTGCTTGGTCCGTTGGTGTTGAACGGGATTGGAGGACATGTAGACGGCGCTAACGTTATCGCAGTAGACGAGTGTGGCCTTCGGTATGGTAATGTGCATTTCGGAGAGAAGAGCTCGTAACCAGGTAGCTTCGGCAACAACATTCGCCACACCCCGATACTCGGCTTCTGCACTGGACCGAGACGTTGTAGGTTGGCGCTTGGCAGACCACGAGATGAGGCTATCACCAAGAAAAATACAATATCCAGA
>NW_010927705.1:0-496 GCF_000633955.1 Camelina sativa | reverse complement strand
GTTTATTGAAAGAGGTTAGTGATGTTTTTGAATGGGTGTGGGAAAGGTGTAAGGATGATATGGTGATGACAAAAGTGTATTTTATGGACTAGAGTTTCAGATATGGGATTCTTCTCCCAGTAGTTGAAGATTAACCCCTTGGCTGTCTGAATATTATTATTAGCCCCTCTTCCTTTCATATCAAATCTTGTCTTTTTTTTTTTTTTTTTAAATCCATTATTGAATAAAGTTTTGTTTTTGAAGGCTTTTTGTTTGGATTGGATGTGTTTATTCATGTTTTTGTTTGGGGTATGAAAAAGCTTATGATGATAAAAAAAACAATTATCTTAGCGGATTTCAGTGAGGTTCTCTTTGAATTTATGATCTGAATTTGTTACACACACTGAGGCTTTTTCTTTTATTGCCCTATTTTGGTTTGGTTGAATTGGTATTATGTTTTGGTTTGATGCTGATGCAATGATGAGAGAAAAGCACGAAGAGTGTGAGAAGAGCAGTG
>NW_010927704.1:0-496 GCF_000633955.1 Camelina sativa | reverse complement strand
CATCGATTCGATTTGCAGCGTTGGAAGGTCAACAAAGAAATGCAATATAAAACGTGGTTTATATTGGAGACAAAGGTACATCTTTGCCTTCTTTCATATATGTCCTCGCAGACTTTTATTCTTACTAGTTTGTTCTGTTTCAATCGTGGTAGGTATCGGTTTCATTAAGAGTGTGTTTTCGATAACCTCAACGCCATATATGATACATTTTCAGTAATAGTTACCAAATTCGCTTCAATGAGGCACCATGCAGCCACTGCAGCCTTGGCTACATTGATCCTGAGTGGGTGGTTGAGGAACATCCTTTTCTAGTTGATATACAAAGGATATACGGTTTTGGTGCTGCTCTTCCGACCACAACCAATATCTTATCTTTGAAGAGTGACAAAGTAAAGTCAGTGAAAGAACAGCTTTACAACGTTCATCCTGAGGTTCTGTTGTTTCTTTCAAAGATAAAGCTCCTCTCAATCAAAGAACACTGCCAAGATCTTAAACT
>NW_010927703.1:0-496 GCF_000633955.1 Camelina sativa | reverse complement strand
ATGTCTAAAAGCTTTACCTCTTTCTCAGAACCAAAATATCTGACCCACCTACTGTTTTCATAAGCTATACAGTTGTATTGATCTCCATGCGAGCAAGCCTAAATATTAACATTATATTTGTTTCTGGTACTTCAATATTTAGTAAACTTAATGGAAGTAAAACAAAATGGCCCATTACCATTGAGACCAGACGGTATTTGGTGTATAAGCTGTCACCTTCGTATCTGCATATGGCACTAATACATATCTCAGTTTCCAGAGCAGCAACTGTACTAAATATATCGCAGCTAGTCTCATTGTTCTCCCACTGAAGTGCTAAAAACAACACAAGAAAACATGCTCAAAACTACTGCATTTTGTTGTTAATGCTACTAACCAACTAACTCCATAGTTATTTTATATATAAGCTTACCAATCGTGAAAACAGTTGGGAGATTGTTTATCACCCGTTGAACATAGTTACGTTTCCCACATCCTTCCTTGTCGCAAAGCATCT
>NW_010927702.1:0-496 GCF_000633955.1 Camelina sativa | reverse complement strand
TTCGATTTATAAAATCGGTTACTATTCCTGAATCATACAAAAGAAAAAGAGATAAAAAACTGGGTATATTGTGTGATTCGTTTAGTTGGTATCCAAAACTAAAATAAAAATTCAAGTAAATAAGTAAAAAAAAAGGGGGGGTCTTNTCTTGAATCAAAATAATTTAAAGTTCTTATTTCTGTCAGAGGGCAATATGAATGTTTTATCATGTTCCATCAATACACTAATAAAAGAAGGGTTATATGAGATATCTGGTGTAGAAGTAGGCCAACATTTCTATTGGCAAATAGGGGGGTTCCAAGTCCATGCGCAAGTCCTTATTACTTCTTGGGTTGTAATTGCTATCTTATTAGGTTCCGCAGCTCTAGCGGTTCGCAATCCACAAACCATTCCAACTGGCGGCCAAAACTTCTTTGAATTTGTCCTTGAATTCATTCGAGATGTGAGTCAAACCCAGATTGGAGAAGAATACGGTCCATGGGTTCCCTTTATTGGA
>NW_010927701.1:0-497 GCF_000633955.1 Camelina sativa | reverse complement strand
GTTGATAGTGGCAGGGATAAGGAGCAAGTAAGGATGAGCGAGAGGACCCTGGGAAGCGGGGTCGAGCATGTATTGAACTATCTGAAACGTAGGCAGCTCGAGAATCCTGGTTTCTTGTACGCAATGGAGGACGACTGTGGGAATGTATTTTGGGCGGATCCAACTTGCAGGTTGAATTACACCTACTTTGGTGATACCGTAGTTTTTGACACCATGTACAGGAGGGGTAAGAGGTATCAAGTGCCATTTGCTGCCTTCACCGGGTTTAACCATCATGGGCAGCCTCTTCTTTTTGGTTGTGCTCTCATTCTCAACGAGTCTGAGTCCTCCTTTGCTTGGCTTTTCCATACTTGGCTTCAAGCAATGTCTGCTCCCCCTCCTCCTTCTATTACAGTTGAACCAGATCGGCTGATACAGGTTGCTGTTTCTCAAGTTTTCTGTCAGACCCGCCTTCGTTTCAGCCAGCCCCTCATCTTCAAGGAAACTGAGGAGAAACT
>NW_010927700.1:0-497 GCF_000633955.1 Camelina sativa | reverse complement strand
TTTATGTCAGAATCTTATCTCTTAAGTGTGTTGCAGTAGCAGCCGCCTTCCGTGCACATTTCTGGTTCTTTCCATGTCGTTTTGAGGTGGTGGATGTTATCTACAGGCCACCAAAGAAAGATCCCTGAGTTGCTCCGTTTTCGTGGTGTGCTGGACTCAGTTGAAGAAGTACTGTGATTTGAGCACTTCCTTTAAATCAAAATCCCCTCTCTTCGGTACTGGAGGAAACACGAGATTCGGGTATGCATCTTGGAAACTTTGGAGCAACTGTATCAAGAACACAACAATGTCAACAAGACAATCAAGGCTGTAATTCGTACAAACACTTCAACTCAAATCCTAAATCCAGTTAGAGAAAGAAGTTTAACTAGAATTCACAATGCTGATATTCTATAAAGAATGCTTTGTTTCTTGATTTTTCTGTGATCGTAGAAGTATAGAACTAAAAGTTGGTAATTTACAAGAAAAACCATGAACCCTTGATTCAGTAAAGCTGG
>NW_010927699.1:0-497 GCF_000633955.1 Camelina sativa | reverse complement strand
GATATGTTTAATCCACACCATCTTTTCCGTTTACACCATTCAAATCAGTAATTGAATCAATTTGTTGGCACGTGAAAGTAAAAGGGTATTCATCTGGTTACTTGACTTTTCTTGCAAAATGAACTTAAAATAATGCCCCAAGCCACTGGTCGTATCACGTAAGATGATTTGGTTGAGGATTTGATTCTTTTGGTTCGACCAATACATAAAACATTCACCATTTCTTTATATTTGTCATTCTTATCTGCACACAATATCATATTTCCTTCAAATCCACACCTAACTTATCTTATCGTTGCTTTAACAAATAACAAACTAATAATATTGTCAGTGCCAAATAATATATATCATCTAGTATTATTGTGTCATATGCCATCTGAGTCAACCCGTTCTACTTGGGGGGTTGTTTGTTTTATCCGAGGATCAAGTTTTGAAACTAAGATTAATGTTTACTATTGCTATTTTGCACCAGGAATTCTAGAAACTGTCTTTTTCTC
>NW_010927698.1:0-497 GCF_000633955.1 Camelina sativa | reverse complement strand
ACCTATTGACTTTAACTTTTCCTGCTCCATTCTTCAGCTACGTACGACAAGTAGATAAATCAGATTGGTTACCTAACACAAACAAAATTATTAGCTTAAGCTGATGCATAATAATTCTGACTAACCGGATATTCTCCAATCGATGGGATCCTTGACTGCGTTGGTCGACCAGGTGGGCGTCGAGCCTTAGGAGGGTACAAAGCACGGTTCTTGATTTCGATTGGTATTTCAGCATCACTTACCTCTGGATTTATTACCCCTTCATACGTTGCTCTCCAACTCTCTGTCTTATAAAAATCACCAACCAAAGTCCCATATGGTATACCCTGTGTATCTGCTGCTAACAATGCGTGTCCACATGGTATTTTAACTCGATCATACTGTTTGCACGTACACTGTTTCATATCAAGCAAAACATGGTGTTTCCCGTTTAGCAAACCAACAACTTCATAACTCCAACTTGATATAGTCCCAACTCTGCTTCCTGAAACGGTTTT
>NW_010927697.1:0-497 GCF_000633955.1 Camelina sativa | reverse complement strand
CAGATACACATGACCTTTTGTGACTAAAGTAACATTTGAAATCCTAAGAGAAGATCTTAAAATTTGCAGATGCGCAGTGCTTCCAAATTCCCTTAGTATCGTACAGAATCTATCATTAACGTAGATAAGATTACTTCTTCTTGATTCTCTCATTATGCTCTTGAATTGTAGTGACCGTCTCCAATACTTTGGCATAGACAGCAGTTTCATTAAGGGTGTGTGTGTCACTGAAATTGCCTTTTTATGATTCACCAAGGGACCTCCGAGAGTTGGAGTACCCCGCACTGTCTTATCTTCCAATCCCTATGGTCGACCTTGAACTCAAAGACAAGCTCGGTGGAAGTCACATCCATTTCGACATGATATATGTACAGATGCTCTGTTAAAATGGGAGATACTGACATCCTGCTCTTTTTACACTTAACATAAACGTGAGAGCAAGTCTCATCGTCACCTTCATTAACCAGCAAAATGCAAGCTTTAAATCTCATGGATGT
>NW_010927696.1:0-497 GCF_000633955.1 Camelina sativa | reverse complement strand
TGTTGCAACAGGAAGTTCTTTGGATCAAATCAGCTGTGAAGGAATGTATATATGTAAATGTAATTAAAGAAAACTTATATCTATAATGCAGTAGAAGTAAAAAAAGATGTGAAATAATGTTGGTGGTTTCTATTACTCATAACTTTCGTATTTAGTTTTAGAAAACAGTACAAAAGACGTTGTTGGTTTTTCCTTTATTTTTCTTACTGGTCACAATTTTCCTTTTTCCAAATCTCATTTATTTCTTTAGGGTCAATTGCACTTACACCCACTTTGGATCAAAGTTCTTACACTTACACCCACTTTGAATGGAAGGTGTACTTTTGGATGTGTTTTGCATATGTGACTTAATTTTTTGGACAATTTTGACCTTGTATTTGATTTGGAGTAAAAACAAAAATTGGTGGAGGATAATTTGTTTTTTAATCGATTATTTCACTTTTTCTCTCCCTCTCATATTTCTCTTTTACTCTTATTTTTCTTTTGTTGTCACTTTA
>NW_010927695.1:0-497 GCF_000633955.1 Camelina sativa | reverse complement strand
TTGAGATGTTTTATGCGAGCCACGGGAAGGAAACCTGGATAGGGATATGACTCAGACATGTTCAGAATCGTTTGCTCGCGACTCTTGGGGGACTTTAGGNGTCTCCTAGTACTGCCATATTCAGAGACTTTGTGGCTTGGGAGTATGGTTGGTATATCGACTTCGGATGACGGTCCGGAGGCGCGCTGTAGGGTGATGACCCAAGAGACGAGTTGGATTTTTCCTTATATATTATGGCATGCGGGTTTAGGCCCGATGAGGAGCCAACATTTGGCATGCAGACTTAGGTATGATTAGGAGCCAATAAAACTCAAGGTTTAAGCCTATGAGCAAAGGAAAGTCCAAAAGTCGAGAGCAAATGACGCCTGGAGCGTGAGTCTATCGCCTAGAGGTGACCTTCTGTAGATCGGTCGGGGGAGTGCGGACCGTGGAGACGGTTGCACGGAGTCATTGGCTGATGGTTGTTCGAGATTCGAGGACGAATCTAGATTTGTGGG
>NW_010927694.1:0-497 GCF_000633955.1 Camelina sativa | reverse complement strand
CACTAGCTGTAGTTTATTTTATTATATTATACTTATTATTTATTATTCAAAAAAAAAAGGAGTCGACACCAATGCGAGGACGGCTCGGGACTTTGGCGAGTGTCGATCGATGCCATGTGGAGGTGTCGGTCGACACAAACTAGGGTTTTCGGGAGTGTCGGTCAGGGTGTCGGTCGACACCAGTTTGGTTTCGGTCGACACCAGATAGTCAGTGTCGATCGACACCATCTGATGTCGGTCGACACCCCTCTTCCAGTTACGATGGATGTTGCATGCTTGTATATTGCCTGGTTTGTTTTATTGATTGTTGTTTGTGGCATGTAGAGATCTTATTGCTTGTGTGTATAGCCCAGNCTTGTGTGTATAGCCCAGTAGATGGGAGGATTGCCTCACTAAGTAATTGTGATAATACTTACGCATCTCAATTGTTGTTTGTGGTGCGCAGGTAATGGCAAAGTGTGATCGTGGAATCCAGGCAATGAAGAGGAGGATGTTCT
>NW_010927693.1:0-497 GCF_000633955.1 Camelina sativa | reverse complement strand
ACCCTAATTACACGTTTTACTGGAAAAAAAAAGAAACACTCTTGCAAGGCTGCAACAATGTCAACGTACGGCTCTCAAAGCTCTAAAAAAAAACCAAATATTTTTGGTAATTGTATATTTTAATTCTCATTTGATAGAAAATAGCAAATGATTTGAAAGAATGTAACTTCAAACAAACAAATATACCTCAATAATGTTTTGTTATTTTATTTTCTTACAACAAGATGCTCTAAAAGCATTTTTTTCAGCATTTAGTTAGATTTTAATCTGCGATACCCGAAAGTCAAGTTATTTCAAAGTAAAAAATTGAAATTTGAAGTTGTATTTGTTTGTTAATTTGTTTCTTTTGCTTAGTGTATAAGAAGGTATTATTGTATATTGATTATTCATTCTATAATTTAATGCATAATATACCGCGGAATAATTTTTTAATATAATATGAATTTAATTAACTTATTATATGTACAAACTCGTAAAAACTATATATATATATATAT
>NW_010927692.1:0-497 GCF_000633955.1 Camelina sativa | reverse complement strand
TAGTCTAAATGGTGTAGATGGACTTCTTTTCTTGTGTGTAACTGGAAAATCATCTATGAATTTGTGCTATTTTTCAATTGAGTGTGGCACATCAGATAATATACAATCTCAGATTTTCTTTCGAATAATTTGTCATGATTTCGTATGCCAAAGATGAGTTTAAATCTTCAGTGATACGAGCTTTCTTGTTCTTCTGCTATCATCTAATTAAAGTTTATATAACATGTGTGAGATCTGTGTTTGTTTGACTATATTCATCTTAGTATGTCTCTCATTAACACTAGAGAAATTGTCATTTGCCATCTTTAGATTATATGTTCTAGTGTCCTCGGAATGGTTTAAACGAATCATTTTTATTACATCACTTACTAAAATGACGTAGTCTCAAAATATCAAAAGTAGTCGAACGAAACTTATCCTCGGACTTGTAGTAGTAATTCATTCGCCTGGGCTAATTAGCGGGGTGGGATGTTGGTAACTGTGTACTGATTAACCGA
>NW_010927691.1:0-497 GCF_000633955.1 Camelina sativa | reverse complement strand
CACATCGCTTCCACCTCCTATAGCCGTAGCCATGCCGTGGAAAAAAATCCTCCGATTTGATCAAAGAGGAACAAGACTTGTCAAATTAGGGGTTGCAATCGTAATAAGCAAGATCTGTTTGGAAACGGGTTTAGCTTATCCGAGGTCCACGTAGGATATAATAATAATATTATATGCTTCTTTTGATGCAATGACAATTATACCCATCGTACTAAGACCTGGTACAAAACCCTAACGATACGATCGTGTTTAAAAACAGCTGAAAGGTAGAAACTTTGAGAGTAGCGGCGAGATCTGTGAGTTTTAAAGGTTCGATCTTTCCAGCAAATTGTGGAGCATCTCTGTGATTGATTGAATAGTTTTATTTACTGTAGAAGATAGGCTCGGTTTTATGTAACTTTTGGTAGTGGTGGTCTTTTCGTTTACAGATTCAGTATATGTTTAAGTTTCGTTAAGTTGCCAAGTGATGATTGAAAATTTTGCGCAAGGGTTTTGAG
>NW_010927690.1:0-497 GCF_000633955.1 Camelina sativa | reverse complement strand
CTTGTGCAATAAATAAATAACAAAGCATTAAATATAATGTTCCTGAAATCTTCTTTTATCATACTTGTCACCAAACTTACGGACTGACAACAACAACAAAAACTAGTTCGATACAATTTTTATAAAAAAAAAAAAAAAGAAGAAGAAGAAGAAGAAGAGACATTTGCAGAAGAGTAATAAATAATATAAACCGAGGCCAAATGGAAATTCAATTAACTATTATGAAATCATAAATTCATGATAATTTGTGTGAATCATGTTATATATATATAATCACAATATGTTTGTATGATTTGTTGTATAAAGTTGTAATGAAATAATTAAGTAATTAATAGAGGAGTAGATTACAAGCCATCGTAAGAAAGCTTGTTGAGTAGAGCGAGCGCGTTGCTGCATAATTGCATACACTTGGTAGCTTTCCTCCGAACCATCCTGACCGTCCATGATCTACTCGACGTCTCTTCAAACCCATCGAGACACGTGTCTTCATCCGTGAG
>NW_010927689.1:0-497 GCF_000633955.1 Camelina sativa | reverse complement strand
TTCTTCTGACTTGAGGTTGTGGAACAAAAACTTCTCTATCTGCAACAGTCAAATGAAAACCATTGGAGATACATACATTTTAGGAAAGAAAATTGTCTTTATAGAAAAAAAAAAAAAAAAAATTGTCTTTATAGCAAACATATTTGTACAAGAGAAGTGTATTAACTAACTGTCAAGCAAACATTCCATTCCTAATATCACTAACGAGGAAATGATCAAAAGCAATAAATCCGTTGCAAATATATATATATCTCTTACAGTCAAAATCAAAGTCTATTACGCAACATTCCTGTACTACAGTTGACATTTAATCTGAGACTCGTGGAAATAGAAGATAGGGTGGCAACACAACACACACCTTGAGAGAAGCCTAACCCTGAGATAAGATCTGAGTAGAAACTGGGCTCTGTCCAAATCCATCTGATAAAAAGTGACACCACCAAAGGGTCTTCTTTACCATTTTCCACATAATCCTCAATTGTTTCTTCCTGTATTGT
>NW_010927688.1:0-497 GCF_000633955.1 Camelina sativa | reverse complement strand
ATCTACCATCCTGTTTTAGATCTCTTTTTTTCTTTGTTTGGTTCCCCGTGTGTGGGGTTTAGTTTCCGAGAACTTTAGATCTTGTCAGTTTGTTTTCCCGGGGGTAAAGTATTGTCGGCTTAGTTTCCGGAGGTTAAAGTCCTGCCGGCGTTTTTTGTAATTCTTCTTTATTTCCTTTTAATATATATTTCAGATGACAAAAAAAAAAAAAGAGCAAAAATCCAGGCAGACGCACCCAGTGGAAGAGCAAAGACCACCGCCTTTGAACTTCTTCTTTAAACACGCGGTATCACATTGTTTGTAAACACAGTTCTTTGATTGTTTTGGAGATAAATCGGTATAACATTGTCGTCGTCTTGGTTTTCCTTGCTGCACATTCTCTACTACACCTGATACTGTATTAACCAAATATAAATATAAATAGTTTCCATATTAAAGTCGCAAACTTTATTTTTTTTTTCTCCCTTTCATGAACAAAGATGTTTTCAGGAATTTTT
>NW_010927687.1:0-497 GCF_000633955.1 Camelina sativa | reverse complement strand
ATTAAATATATATACAATAGACGCATAGTGGTTAGTAGCTCATTTCGCAACTAGAAGCGAGAATCGATAACTTAACTTATCAATCCATCGTCTAATTAGGGAAGAAAGATGGATTCTGTCTGACTTTCTTGGGTTAGTGTTAGATAGGGACACTACTATTTCTTAACAATGAGATGAGGCAATCTATTAAGTAAAGTAAAAAAAACGAAACTTAACCCTCTTTTTTATTTTTTTTCTGTCAGACCAATCACTTCTTTAAAAGATTTTATACTAGACTTTTTTTCGATTTTTTTTTTTTTTTCATATTTCCACTTCAAATATAAAAAGAAAATATATCGATTTTTTTTATAGAATTGTGATTAGAATATGAATATAAATGTAAAATAAAAAAATGATATAGAATGCTATAGAAAAAAATAAAAAATCTTATAAGCTAGTCATACCATTTGATTATATTGACAATTTTAAAAAACTGATCATACTATGATCATAGTATG
>NW_010927686.1:0-497 GCF_000633955.1 Camelina sativa | reverse complement strand
AATAGGTGAACCACCAAGCAACACAACAAAAGCACTCAGGGACCAACGTGTTAAAGGACAAGATGACCAATCATAATCACAGTACACGAGAAGAGACAAGTCTTGATCAGCTTTGAGAAGAATTCCTTGACCCGGGCATCCTTTGAGAAAACAAACAACACGCAATGCAGCATTCCAATGAGCTTCTCTTGGATTTTTCATGAACTGAGCCAAAACATGAACAAAGTAACTTAGCTCCGGACGAGCTTTTAAAGGATAGAGTAAACGACCAACCAGTCATCGATACAGTTGAGGATCAGTGAGAAGTGGTCCATCATCAAGAGGAAGCTTGTGATTTTGTTCAAGAGGGGTAATAGCAGGACAAGCAGCAATAGTACCACTATTAGCAAGAATATCCAACGTGTACTTTCATTCGGATTAGAAAATCCCCTCCATACCATGACTGACTTCAATACCAAGAAAATATTTAAGCGTGCCCAAATCTTTCATAGAGAAAC
>NW_010927685.1:0-497 GCF_000633955.1 Camelina sativa | reverse complement strand
CTGCTACTGCTACTATTGAGCGGGCTTGGTTTATATGTTGATGCACTCGTTGGAGACATAAACGAGGTGTTGACGCTTCCGCTCCATGAAGCTGTTCTTCTTGAACCTGCAGGAGGAAGATCACCATCTAGGCTTATTCCTGATCCACTTCTTCTCATGTTGTCTAGACTTGGAAATCTCTGCATTGTCATCGGAGATGGTGTAGGGGACTGGAATGACGACTGGCTTGGGGGTGGAGCGCCTGCAGAGCCTACTACTGCTTCATCTGCTGAGTTCTCCTGTCTTGTTTCAGCACTAACCGATTCCATTACCTGGTCGTTTGCAAACGATGCAGGTGCTGCTGGGACAAAGAATTTTGTTTTTGCAGGAATTGGTGGTTTAGCAGATTGTACGGGAGGTGACTGAAACATGCTCGACGAGTTTCCACGGCCTTGATTGTAGGTGTCAACGTATCTGCCCCGAGAATAAGAGTTAAATTATCAGTTCTAAGCATGCAC
>NW_010927684.1:0-497 GCF_000633955.1 Camelina sativa | reverse complement strand
AAAGACCATCTGTCCCGAAGGACCGTCACAAAGACACTCTAGCTAAAAAGCCCGCCACAAAGACCATCTGACCCGAAGGACCGTCACAAAGACCATCTGTCCCGAAGGACCGTCAAGAAAACACCCTGGCTAAACAGCCCGTCACAAAGACCAAACAAATGTCCTAACAAGGACCGCCACCAAGGCCACACAAATGTCCTAAAGAGGACCGTCACAAAGACACTCTGGCTAAAAAGCCCATCACAAAGAGCACACATTGTCCAAAAAGACCGCCACACACAGCACACTGACTCAAAAGTCCGCCACTAAGGCCACACACGAGCCCCTTTTAAGGCTCTCCACCGCTAAAATGGACAAATTCTAACTCACATAAAACTTTCCATATTTAGCACTTTCACTTTTGAAAACTTCCTACTTTTGGAAACTTCTAATCCAGGAACTTTCTTCCAAAACCCTGCCTCACGGAAACTTTGTACCCCAAACACCACCTCATCTTG
>NW_010927683.1:0-497 GCF_000633955.1 Camelina sativa | reverse complement strand
TACTGGCTGGTGGGACTGAACCCAAATTTCATGGCATTTCTGCACTTTTTGCTCCTAATTTGGTTGATCCTCTACACAGCAAACTCAGTGGTTGTGTGCTTTAGTGCACTGGTTCCTAATTTCATTGTTGGAAACTCAGTGATTTCTGGTGTGATGGGTTCCTTCTTTCTGTTTTCTGGCTACTTTATATCAAACCATGAGATCCCTAATTACTGGATTTTCATGCACTACATCTCCTTGTTCAAGTACCCGTTTGAAGGATTTCTGATTAATGAGTTCTCCAAATCAAGCAAGTGTTTAGAGTATGGATTTGGAAAATGCTTGATGACAGAGGAGGATCTACTAAAAGAAGAAAGGTATGGAGAGGAAAATAGATGGAAAAACGTTGTGATCATGCTATGTTTTGTCTTGTTCTACAGGTTCATTTCCTATGCGATTCTGAGGTGTAGATGTTCACAAAGAAGTTTCAAAACCACTCTTGTTTAATAAATGTGGTA
>NW_010927682.1:0-497 GCF_000633955.1 Camelina sativa | reverse complement strand
GATTTAGATCGGAGAAAATTCTCAAACTTTAGAATCTTTGAGGATGCAGGTTTCATCTTCTGTGGTTACTTAGTAGTATGTTACAGGAAGACCAATCGTGGCAAAGTTTGTCACCGTAATCTAATTTTGCATCTCTTTTACGC
This sequence comes from Camelina sativa, assembly GCF_000633955.1. NCBI lineage: Eukaryota > Viridiplantae > Streptophyta > Magnoliopsida > Brassicales > Brassicaceae > Camelina > Camelina sativa. The sequence goes on along the minus strand of NW_010927682.1, from coordinate 354 downwards.
TTTTTGGACTTTTTTTTGGAGTATAACTTTTCTTTCCTTTTCCATGTGTAATTATGGTTGAGAGTATTATACTGATTGAACCTTTTCGGAAAGTGTAGAAGCAATTATCATGTGTCTTCTACTCTTCTTATATGACAGTTACTGTTTGATTCAGTGACAAATGTTGGAATTTTGGTCAGAAATAGTAATGTGTTCTCTCAGATGCATCCACCATGTTGTTTATTTGAGTGGATGATGATGTTCTACTACATTTATAGGGGCGTGTTGGTCGTTCTCTGCTACTGGAGCTATGGAGGGAATCAACAAAATTGTTACAGGAGATCTCATCAGCCTCTCCGAGCAGGAACTCATTGA
>NW_010927681.1:0-497 GCF_000633955.1 Camelina sativa | reverse complement strand
AGTGAAGAGGCTGAAGTTAGTAATTGCTGCAATGGCAAACTGAAACAAGAAAAGTTTGATTTTGAACAGTCAAATTTTTATCGTTTTAAGCTGGTCATTTGAAAATTTGAGATCAGATTCTCGTTCTTGAGTGAGCCGAGTCCAATTGTTTACTAAGTGTAGTATCCTTGCTGATATAGTTTGATTGTCTGGCCATTTATAACTTAAAAATCCTTCTCTATATGTTAGCAATAATATTTTGCATTATTAGATTTTATTTTCCACAAATAATCATGTTGTGAATATGTTGCCTTAATCGTTTTTATTTTTGTATAGATGCTTGGCTTCTTCCAACACTTCAAGTTAGGCCTTCACTTCGAGGCACTTCTCTTTTGGCTGGTATGTAACCTTCTTCTTTTGGGAAATTTCGAAGACAAACATATTGGTTGCTAACTTCAGCGTCTTTTCCTATTGAGTTTTAGTCATTGATGCGGGATTTACTTCCAAAGCCCAAGGCT
>NW_010927680.1:0-497 GCF_000633955.1 Camelina sativa | reverse complement strand
CATTAAATGTGTATAGTAGCCAATGCCACCGAAGCAGATATTAATTTGATAAGGGGAATTTGGAGTAATTCTAAGACCGCCAAGTTAGTAAGATACTACGACTTTTCATTGTCAAGAAAATGCTTTTCTTTCTCCTTAAGCCAAAGAAGCAAAAATATCAGACGGTTTGATTGTTGGAGGCAAAACTTAAACCACTTCTCTTTTCGCTAAGATCCGGCTTACGAAATGATAAATGTGATTGTTGCAAATATGATTTTATAGTTGATACAATCATATCGAGGCTTGAATGGTTGGTCAGTATGCTCTGGATCAAACTAAAATCGAATCAGTCTGTTATTTTTCTACCATTCACACAATTGTTCGATATATACTCTATACCAATTCCGTATTAACTTCAGATCAACTTTAAACCAATAAAACAGTTGTTAATATGCATAGAACAGTAACTCCATACTAAAATATAACTATTTATTTGTATGCTTTCAAAATATTACATA
>NW_010927679.1:0-497 GCF_000633955.1 Camelina sativa | reverse complement strand
TCTTGCTCTTTGCTAGCATAAATAGGAAGCCTCTTTTGAACATAAACCAGACCACGAACAATTTTTACTTGGAAAAGACATAATGTTTCGACATTCACTTTCCCTACCAGCGAACCTAACCCCATTACTCCTCCCATTTGCGCTTGCCATGTGCTCCCATAACAGCAATGCAACAACCGAGGTAAAAGTTGTTCAAACACTGGTATTCGTACACTTGGATGGGGTGAATAGACCGGATTTGTAGAAGGACTGGAGACAATCATAGAGGCACTGTGACCACTTTTAGCCATCAGCACATCAGCATGTTTAACACGAGCAAGGAACAACAGAGTTTCAGCAAACACATTTAACGCAGTCAGAGCAGCTTTGGCATGGAGCCTGTTTTCATCTGCAAGCACATCAACAAGAGCATCTAAAAATATCAAAGGATCCAGATGTTTTAAGTTAGTAGACCAATTGATATTGGGCTTGGAACTTGTTGAACTCACAGAACCCCC
>NW_010927678.1:0-497 GCF_000633955.1 Camelina sativa | reverse complement strand
ATAACTGTAGTCGCGGAAACTTTGATAATTTAAAACAATATAGCGAATAAGTAAGAAGACACTTTGGACAACACGAAATACACAAGCTAAGATATTGGTCGAGATTTAGTTCGCCACTGAGACAGACAAGACAATCATAATATTGGATGAGAAGACAAAAGTGACAGGGCACCAAGATGGTTGAATATACAAGCGTCATGGAAGCAAGGATGACGGTGGAATGCTTTTCTCCAATAACCTGGAAAGAGAAGCAAAACCAAAATCAGGGAGGAGTATAGAAGTATATCCCCTCCAACAAGAGCGATGGACAGAAGTATGTCCAACAAAAGGTCTTCTAAATTCAGCAATGCAAAACCTAGCCGGTGACTCCCATCAAACCTTGAAGAACACACCGAACAGCCACACAAGAAACATGGTTGGGCAGTTAAGACATACTCTATTAATGAGCCAAAAACGTAAGCCCACTAAGGAGAAAACACACCCACATGTCCAAGAAG
>NW_010927677.1:0-497 GCF_000633955.1 Camelina sativa | reverse complement strand
CTCTCCTTGATCCCACAATTCTTTAGAGTTTCCAGAATCTCCATTGTAATCTCTTTACATAAATTAAGCAATAATAAAAAGGGAAATCTTACCATGGGAAAATCTATCAATGACTTTCAGACTCTCTTCAAGCCAAGACTGTCTTCATATGATTCCTTTCCTCTCCCTTTTCTCACTTCTTTTTTTTTTTTTTTAAATCAAAGGTGTAGGCGAATACCGGGGTCATCGGTAATTTACCTACTNTTTACCTACTCTCGCTTCCAAGCTTTATGTGATCATTTGACTCAAGAGTAGAATAATGAGGTCACATATAATTTACCTACATCTCTAAACTGATCAAAATCATCTCATCTTTTATTCTCTTTTTTTTTTTCTTTTTTTTTCTTTTTTTTTTTAATAGTATTGAAGGGAAAAGAGTGGGGAACATACTCTTGAAGAAGTGCAATGTCTTGTGTGTCTTGAATGTAGAGATCTAGTCCAATGTATACCAATTCCCA
>NW_010927676.1:0-497 GCF_000633955.1 Camelina sativa | reverse complement strand
TTGTAGGTACAAAGGAAGAAGAGATATTCTAAGGGGACTTGTCTTGACTGGTTTTAATGATGAAAGCGACATGTCCTTCCTTTTGGTTGACTCGCTTACACTCGTCCCCAAGGTTAACATGTGACCTTCCTCCATACAAGATATTTTAGCTCTCCTCTCTTCTAGATCCTTCTCTCATGGGCTTCAATATCATCAAGGCCTTCTCTTCTTATTCTTTGGACCGAACCATGGCCTAAGGGCCTAAGCCGTATGGACGCTTGTACGGACACTCGTACGGCCGGTCTTATTCTCAAGCTCTAGATCAATNTCAATACTCCCCCTCAAGCTTAACCAGGTGAAATGGTTAAGCTTGGAGTCCCGTAAGCCAACACCTCGTTAAAAACCTCAAAGTAGAAAACCACATGGGACAAAACTACCTTGAGGTAAAAAGAGTGTGTTGGTCACGGGTAGGGAGCTTGTGATCAAGGCCGGGTCAAGTCCACCAGTCCCAGCTTGTT
>NW_010927675.1:0-498 GCF_000633955.1 Camelina sativa | reverse complement strand
AATGAATTCAAATCACTAGAATTAGAAGTAAAGAGAGAGATACCGCCGGGATGTAATTTGGACGCAATGGATTGAAGGAGGCTCTCTAGATCAGCTTTGTTCATCACAATGGTCTCTTGAGAGGTGGAAGCCGAGTTCTTGTCTTGTGTAGCTTGTAACGCCTTCTCATGATGACCATATTGTACAATAGCTCTTTCGCCATTCTCGGAACCTTCACTTGCATCTGCCATGTTCGCCTTGGCCTTGTCCTTTTTGAACTTGTCCGGATTCAAATGAGGGTGAAGTATCCAGCATTTATCCTTGAGATGGCCCTTCTTCTCACAGTGTTCGCAAACCAATGTCTTCTTGTCTCCTTGCTTCACAAAGCCCACTTTGTTAGCCGTTGGTAGACTCGCATTCTTGTTGCCAAACAACTCATGAGTGCCATACTCCTTTTGTATCTTAGCACATGCTTGCTCGAGAGTAGGGCTCTTGTCTTCCCTCAGGATGTGTTGGATT
>NW_010927674.1:0-498 GCF_000633955.1 Camelina sativa | reverse complement strand
ATTGTCTTCATGTATGTCTTTGAGATGCAATTCTGTACTCATGTAATTTATCTCCAGTCATTATATTGATGTTCTGTATATGTTTTTAATTCTTTGTTTGTGGCAAGCAGAAACTCATTGCCTATGATCATTTGGAGGGGGATCCGGGTTTGAATGGTGGAAAAAATTCTGCACCTTTCACCGATATTCTGAACATGGTTTGCAGCTGTGTCGATAATTCATCACCAGACAGGTATGTACCTTTGTGTTTCAAATCTTCTTGACATTGGTTATACCAATTCTTAAAGCGAAAATTCTGTGCAGCACTGTACTCCAAGTGCTGAAGGTTCTTCTTACAGCTGTTGCTTCAGGAAAGTTCAAAGGTAAGCCTCTGATGTAGAAAGCTATGTTTTGTAACTTTTAGAGGGCTGAACCGGTTTCTCAGTTTATTGTGCTTGCAATATTAAATTAAACTATTTAAATCCGTGTGGCAGTGCATGGGGAACCGTTGCTGGGTGT
>NW_010927673.1:0-498 GCF_000633955.1 Camelina sativa | reverse complement strand
TCAGAATCTGTGACAATCCAATGAATTTGACTAATTATAAGAGTTCGTGATGAATATGGAGTGTTTAGACAATAATTAAACCAATTTTATCCCAAAACAAGCTTAANAGGCTAAAACCAAGAGTAAACATTGACTCGAAGCAGTAAACAGCTATGTTAATCTTTCTAGGGTCAAAATATGTAACAATCCAATTCTTTTAACTAATTATAAAAGTTCGGGTTGAATTTGGAGTGTGTAGACACCACTTTTACCCATTTTGTCCCAAAAGAGGTTAAAACCGAAAAAACATTGATTCGAAGCAGTAAACAGCTATGTTACTCTTTATAGGGTCAAAATATGTAACAATCCAATACATTTGACTAATTATAAGAGTTCGGGTTTAATTTGGAGTGTTTAGACAACACTTAAACTCGTTTTATCCTAAAACAGTTTTAAACCGAGAAAACAGGCTAAACCGAGAGAACACATTGATTCGAAGCAGTAAACAGCTTTTTTACT
>NW_010927672.1:0-498 GCF_000633955.1 Camelina sativa | reverse complement strand
AACTAGCATTTTAATTGTTCTCAACTATATAACTGACGAAGAGACTGGAACACAATTACAGACGCAGCCAATCATAAGAGGGCAGTACCAAACAACTACAACAGCACATAGAAGCGAGCCTAATAGCACCTACAGCCTGCGACTACGACAGAGGCAATAGCAAACTTAACCACTACGAAAATGTAAGGCAGATTCTTCAGAGTGGAATCTACTTCAGTATAACAGAAACTTAAATACTTAACCATGGTCATGTGAACTTCTCAAATAAATCCAGAGATTAAGCGTCAGCGGAATGGAATTCCAATGGTATGCATCACAGGGTGGGATTTTCATGTTAAGAAATCACATGCCTTTTAATCAAAATGTTGGCATATGATTATTACCTCCATAAAAGAATCACTTTGGAATCAAGGTCCTTTTCGATTTCTCTCATCTCTGGGTAATTAGCATTTGATGACTGCTGCAGAAAATTGGCATACAGCTGAATATAGCGCCGAC
>NW_010927671.1:0-498 GCF_000633955.1 Camelina sativa | reverse complement strand
CTGTGATTTGCTGTAGATCATCACCTAAACAAAAAGCATTGGTACAATCTCTAAATCTTGATGACATTTCTCATGTTTTTTATCCTCCAGTTTCAATTCTAACAATTATATTCGGGTTTTCTAGGTTACACGGTTGGTTAAATCCGGAACTGGAAAGACAACCTTAGCAATTGGCGATGGAGCAAACGATGTAGGAATGCTTCAAGAAGCAGACATTGGTGTTGGTATTAGCGGTGTTGAAGGAATGCAAGCAGTGATGTCTAGTGATATCGCCATTGCGCAATTCCGATATCTAGAACGTTTATTGTTAGTCCATGGTCATTGGTGTTACAGCAGAATCGCATCCATGGTAAAATAGACTGAAACTTCTCTCTGATTACCCCATTCGTCTCCATCATTCTCTTACCCTGCGTTTTCGCCTTTGCAGATTTGTTACTTCTTTTACAAGAACATCACATTCGGAGTCACAGTGTTCTTATATGAAGCTTACACTTCCTT
>NW_010927670.1:0-498 GCF_000633955.1 Camelina sativa | reverse complement strand
GGATGCTTCTTCACTCGTTTGAGGAAGAACATCAGTGCGAACTCCATTTTCTTGAAAGTCAACTGAGTTTCCATCTCTCTTGTAATCTTCAGATGCAATTCTGAAAAGTACAAAAATGTTGGTTATATAATACACAACATATACAAGCAAGTTTTACAATAGCTTTACCAATAAGTCCATCAGGCCAATATATGATGTATATAGCAGGAGATAACAAAAAAAACCTTCAATCTCAAATCTCTAAGGAAATGCTTGCACAATATGGTTTTTGATTGGCAAGCACACAATGATAGCTACTCATCACTGAACAGCTAAAGATAACAAACAGACCTAGATTCACTGCGTCTTATTTGCCGACAAGATCTTCCTTGTCGGTGTCTCGGTGAGGAAAAATAAGGAGACTCGAAACCTCTAAGATGTCTCCTATTCCGGTTCTCCTTGATCTTGTCAAAAGAAGCCGGTTCCCTCCTGCGACCTTTCCAGGATAAACTTTTGCCA
>NW_010927669.1:0-498 GCF_000633955.1 Camelina sativa | reverse complement strand
CCGCTTATTTGTGGAAATAAGATTTTCTCACTAATTCTTAAAAAAATAGTAGTGGGATTACTATTAGAAACAGCAAAAATTGCAGCTAAGGTGCATCGAACTTGGCACCTNAAATATTAGAGCTTCATTGGACCAATATGCTATTAGAATTTTCTTAACAAAATACACAATGTATTGCTTTTATTTATTATTTAGACGTAAAAAAACCATTTTAAAAGATCCGACCCGGGATCCACGTGTTTATCCGTTTAAGATATGAACAAAATTTCGTTTTTACCCTTAATGAAGATATATTATTTGGTTATAACTCCAATGGCATACTCTTGTAATTTTTTACAAAACAAAGGTTTAGTCCATAAACTGTGTTTCAAAATAATAGTAGGGATGGTTTTCGATTGGAATAAAAATACATTAAATAATAAAAATGTGTTATTTAAAACCCAAAATAATAAGTGTTGTTATTTTCATACCTACGATTTTTCAACAAAATCAAAATTC
>NW_010927668.1:0-498 GCF_000633955.1 Camelina sativa | reverse complement strand
TTCCTGAAACTAGGGTTCTCCCTAGTGGACCTAGTATTCAGGATAGGACAATTAAGCCAAAAAAGGCCTAAGTTCTTCAACTTCCATCAAACCTGCAATAACAACAAGGTAAAGCCCAGTACCTCACAGTCCTTGTGTCTCCTTTGCCGAGTTCTGTCCAGTCTCCCGTTATCCGATGGTCAAAGACTCCATTGGAGAAAGGTAACACCAGTTCCGCTTTGGTCAGTCACACCTCTTGTATGGAACCTTGCTGCAGTTGTCTTTAGGGGTTTTCGGATTGAGTATCATCCTCTGCGATTCTATGGTCTATGTTTCTCAAACTGTGCTAGCAAAAGTGGTACATATGGTCTTGAACTCTTTAGGTTCAATGATAGTTATCAGTTAAGCTGGTTATATGATGATGATAAGCATCTCTTCTCTACCCTCCTCATCACCCGGATCCCATACCAACTAGCCCTTGAAGCGTTTTATCGAAGTGATCTAATCCCTCTGCTTTGG
>NW_010927667.1:0-498 GCF_000633955.1 Camelina sativa | reverse complement strand
AATCGAATGAGATTTTCTCAGAGTCCTAATGACCAAACTTGGCTTCTCTCCGCGCCGTGGATCCAATGGATCATGGCTTGTGTAAAGTTTGTGACCTATCAAGTTCTCTTTCTTCATATTGTTTGTTAACATGGACCAATGTGCATTTTCCTCGTGCTTAAATCGAAGTTTTTGAAGAGTCTAAGATGAAAGTGGGAATCGATAACCGAAGTAGTCGTGTTTACAGTGAAATTAATTCTGATATACTTACTAACCATATTTAATTAGTTATTGCTCTCTCTTTTAAAAACAACGTTTAGTGCTCTCTAATATTAGGCTTATGGTGGTCCTTAAATTTTTTTTTTTTTTTTTTTGTCAACTTCTTACATTTTTTTTTTGTTGGAAGGTTATTTCTTTTCAGTTCTCAAATTCGATTACGAAAGGAGTTGTTGTGTTGTTTAATTACAGTCATATCGGTTATATATGTAAAAACTCTTTAAAACAAAAAGAAAAGAAAAA
>NW_010927666.1:0-498 GCF_000633955.1 Camelina sativa | reverse complement strand
GATAAAGCAAGAAGCTTGCTCACTGCGAAATCGTCCTTGTCAATCCCCGTTTTCACCATGTAGCCATGAATCCGAGAAACTTCAACGATGTCTCCGCAAGACCTTAGGTCGCCGATAAGTTGCCGACTGAACACAAAATTGCGACTCAGGCGTGACGTAATCGCCGATGTCATCAGAGTTAACGTCGCCGGAATAAACACGTTTACACTGCTCTGTTTTTTGACCTTTTTAAGCTTTAAAGTTTAAACTGGGCCTTAATTCTCTAATGGGCCTATTTTTTTGGATTCGAATCAAGTTACGTGCCGTAGTGAACTAAGAGCAACGGCATTGGTGGGGGACAGTTTTTGATCCCTCGATTTTAATAATAATATTTTGAAAGTTTCTTATTTTTAGTAAGAGTATTGGTGTTTATTTGTAATTGGTCCCCCAAATAAAATAATAATATTTTAAGAATTTAAACATTAATTTAAAATTGAAAAACAAAAACATACAATTAGG
>NW_010927665.1:0-498 GCF_000633955.1 Camelina sativa | reverse complement strand
GTTTAATGAGGAAAATTGTTAAAACTGAATTTTTTTTGTTTACAAAATAATTAGCTTTCTTGGTCCCTTCTCTGATCTCTCTTTACCTTCCTTCTCTCCTAGATCTTCTTGTTTACCTTCTTTGATTTGGAACAACAGAAAACGTGATTAGTTGAATATTTGATTATTTGTTTTAAATAAATGATCTGGTTTATTTGAATAACAAATGGTTTGATCTTTTACCCGCATATGTGGATGCTGATATTCATGTTTCGTAAATGTGTGTCTCTTGGTTTCATTTGCCACCATGTTCATCTGCGGAAGAGTACAAAAATCGTAGTTAGTTTCTTCCTTTATAATATCAAATATAATAGTCAGCAGATGATTCATTGCTGTTTTTCTTTGGTGTTTGATTCATTATCCTCCTTGATTATTTGTTGTTGATCTTGATGCCATGTTGTTGAGCTTTCATTCTGCAGATCAAAGCAAAAAAACAAAAAAACAAATCAACTGATCAAG
>NW_010927664.1:0-498 GCF_000633955.1 Camelina sativa | reverse complement strand
GTGGCTCTCCTCTCAGGCTACTACTTCATGCGACACCCTAAGTTCCGATACCGCATTCCCTCCGCTCCCTTTAACTTTTTCCGACGACTTCCGGCCATGTCCGACTCTATGTTGTGAATCAACAACCATGTATATGAATTTAAGTCTATATATATCTTCATCTTCGAATTTCTTTCTCTCTATCCATATGTGTATACATATTGTATGTTGAGAAATCTTGCATTCGTTCCTCAAATCAAAATTCGCCTACATTACTGTATTATACTATTTATATGACGAGCTTGTAAAGAGAGAAGAAGAGGAAGACGAGGAGAAACAGAGTCGGTTAAAAAGTAACAAGAAAAAAAAAACAGCTCCAATTCGTAAGCAACCAACGCTGAACCATTGATTCCAATCTTAACCTTTGGATAACCATGTCAACCCCGGATTGGTTCAGCTGAACCATATCAGTGTAAACGAGAGAACCTTGACAGTATGTTACAAAAAGCCCATGGGCCT
>NW_010927663.1:0-498 GCF_000633955.1 Camelina sativa | reverse complement strand
TAGTTTTGAAAAGACGATGGCTCCATTTAACTCGTCCAATAGCTGATCTATCATGGGGATTGGGAACTTATCAGGTTTCGTTACCCTGTTTAATGCTCTGTAATCAACGCAAAATCTCCAACTATTGTCCTTCTTCCTCACTAACAACACTGGACTTGAGAATGGACTGTGGCTAGGTCTGATGATTCCCGAGTCTAGCATCTCCTTGACCATCTTCTCCATGACCTCTTTCTGTGCATGTGGGTATCTATACGGTCTCACACTGATGGTATTATGCCCTGGCAATAAAATGATTGCATGTTCCCTTCCTCTTAATGGCGGTAATCCGGAAGGAACCTCAAAGACATCACCAAACGAGTTTAAAATGGTTTGAGTTCCTATGTCGAGTTGATCACAAGCAGTTTGAGTCAACTGATGATTGTATAATGCCACTTCTACACCCTTCTTCTGAATTCTGTATTCACTCGTTAAAGATTTAAGAGACATCTTTGAAATGAG
>NW_010927662.1:0-498 GCF_000633955.1 Camelina sativa | reverse complement strand
CTCTCATATTATTCTTTCATGCATGTGTGTGTGTTCACCCGTCTATTGGGATAGAACTAGATTTTTATCTACACAATCTTTTTTTCCCCTCAACAGACTCAAGTTATTGCTGCAGCAGCTGCTGGTGTTGCTGCAGAGGGTCTAGCACCAAAAGATGCAAAGGCTGGAGCAGAAAATGCTGCTCAGCTTTCTGTCTTTCTGGTGGAAAATGCAATCGTGATTTTGATGCTCGTCGAAGATCATTTGAGGTTACAAAGCAAACAAACTTGTACAACAAATGCAGTTGATGCTTCTCCGTCTCCTCTTTCTCTTGTTTCTCTTAAAAATCGTACAAGCACACTGACAGCGATCGGAGAATCGTCAGAGATTTCTAGCAGTCGCGCTTCACTGTCAAGTGATTCAGGGAAGGTCCCTTTGGATGTAAGTGGAAAACATTCTCAAAACACCTAATTTCTCTAATATGGACTTTCAATATTTTGTTTCTCACGTTTTCTTGTA
>NW_010927661.1:0-498 GCF_000633955.1 Camelina sativa | reverse complement strand
TATCATAACCCAGCTTTCTGATGACAAGAAGACTCTCAAAGGTTTGTAAACTTTGTAAATTTGTAAATTTACATTTTCTCATCTCTCTTGCAAATTTGTAAACACCTTCAAGAAAGTCAAAATTGAACATTTTGGATGGTTTCGAAGCTCGGAGATGATTGTGGAGGTATCGCTGAGGCTGCTTGAGATTCACCATCAAGATCATACTCCAACAGTCTCCTTTGAGATGATTTCTTAGTAATGCTTGAGTTTGAAGAGTTGTGAGCTGAAGTTACCACTGAGCTGAAAACACCTGCTTCTTTTAGCTCTTGGATTATAACATGTAAAAAGATTGGAAAAGATTTTTGTTGGATCAAAAGAACTCAAGAGGATCATGTAATGTTTTAGATTTGGTATTGTAAAACTAACTGACCATTGGTGTATAAATGCGAGTCAAAATCCCCTTCCTAATAAGTTTTAGGATCATATTCTCGTCAGTCCATACAACTCTTTCTCTGT
>NW_010927660.1:0-498 GCF_000633955.1 Camelina sativa | reverse complement strand
CAAAGAAATCTTAGTCTTTGTGACTGAGATTAGGGACAAATCACAAAAAAAGTCTCAGTCTTTGTGACTGAGGTTGGGGACAAATCACAAAGAAATCTTAATCTTTGTGACTGAGATTAGGGACAAATCACAAAGAAGCCTCAGTCTTTGTGACTGAGACTAGGGACAAATCACAAAGAAATCTCAGTCTTTGTGACTGAGATTTTGGACAAATTACAAAAAAAATATCAGTCTTTGTGACTGAGACTAGGGACAAATCACAAAGAGATCTCAGTCTTTGTGACTGAGACTAGAGACAAATCACAAAGAAATCTCAGTCTTTGTGACTGAGAATAGGGAGAANAAAGAAATCTCAGTCTTTGTGACTGAGATGAGGGACAAATCACAAAGAAACCCTGAACCCTGAACCCGGAACCCTGAATCCTGAACATTGAACCCTGAACCCTGAACACTGAACCCTGAACCCTGAACCCTGAACCTTGAACCCCGAACTCCGAT
>NW_010927659.1:0-498 GCF_000633955.1 Camelina sativa | reverse complement strand
GGATTGTTATATATTTTGACCCTAGAAAGAGTAACGTAGCTGTTTACTGTTTCAAATCATTGTTCTTTCGGTTTTAGCCTGTTCCAGGATAAAACGGGTTTAAGTGTTTTCTAAACACTCCAAATTCATCCCGAACTCTTACAATTAGTCAAATGCATTAGACTGTCACACATTTTGATCCAAGAAACACAATCAAAGCTTGTATTAATGTTTTGAATTAATGTTTTCTTGGTCTTAGCCTGTTTTCTCGTTTTAAGCGTGTTTTGGGACAAAATGGGTATAAGTGTTGTCTAAACACTCCAAATTCATCCCAAACTCTTATATTTAGTCAAATGCATTGGATTGTTATATATTTTGACCCTAGAAAAAGTAACATAGCTGTTTACTGTTTCAAATCAATGTTTTTTCGGTTTTAGCCTGTTCCGGGATAAAATGAGTAAAAGTGTTGTTTAACAATCCAAATTCATCCCGAACTCTTAAAATCAGTCAAATGCATTG
>NW_010927658.1:0-498 GCF_000633955.1 Camelina sativa | reverse complement strand
TATCGTCGAACGATAGTACGTCTTACAAGAAAGTGGGAAGCAAAAAAGTTTTTAAAAAAACATGAGCTCATTGGAATAATTTTTATCATAAAATAGAAAAAGGATTAAGGAAAATATACAGAAAATTATTAATTCTAAAATATATATATACTCACTTCTATATAAACATAGATTGTCTCATATTATTCATCTAAGGAAATAATTTATTCAAAAATATTGCTGTCAATTTTGTTCGATTGGCCAAACTGTTTTAATGGGAAGATAAATTTTCCTTATTTTTTAAAACCAAAATATACTCCTACTTTCATCTTTTTCAGATTGGAATAGGTAAGATTAATATGCTGACCCAAAAAAATGGAAAATTAATTTATGCATCTTCTTTTTCTAATACAGTATTTTAAAATTTATTGTAGTAGTTTTTGATTATTTTATTTAATTTATATATTTATCATTGAATTATTTGAGATTCATATATTACCATGCTTATAATTTTCTATT
>NW_010927657.1:0-498 GCF_000633955.1 Camelina sativa | reverse complement strand
CCTGCCAGAGACTACGATCAGCCTAGAGAGCATGCTCGGCCACGCGATTCCTCAGGTGGCACCGGTGAGCGCAGATNGAGAGGTTGCTACGGCAGGGGCACCCGCGACCTCGGGCGCTCAGGTCGATGCCGACCAGTGACTTGTGTTTTATTGTACTCTTATCTTTAGAACTTATTCCCGTGATGTAGCGGATGTTGAGCCTTGCTGGGCGCTGTACTTTTTTCTTTTTGGAACCTTGCATTATCGTTGGATTGGCCGTTTAGGTATTGTACTTGTTTTTGGAGATTTGCCATGTGCTTATCATGCAAAAGGTGTTATTTTCGAGAACTACTGGATTGGTTGTTTCATCTCGAAAATTGCGTTGCTTGCTCTATAAAATGCTCTTCAAATGTTCGTTTCTCACCATTTCATCTCTTTTTGTTTGTTAAGAAAAATCTCTTTTTGTTTCGAACGATTGGGATCGATACTATGCCTGTGACGACGAGATCGGCCTGGCTG
>NW_010927656.1:0-498 GCF_000633955.1 Camelina sativa | reverse complement strand
TAACTGCTTCCTTCAGCAATGTGGTACTTCCATGTTCCTTTGACATGTAAAAACATAGTACGCATGAGCAACAAGTACTGTCTGCTTAAGTTGCGGAATTTTTACGGGTAGGTTTTATTGGTGTTATACTGTTATATTTTTGTTACAAATTCTGTTATATTGTTATATTTATTTTCTTATGGTGTTATACTATTATACGGTTTAAGAATATAGAAAGAGGAGTGTGTTACAAATTCTACTAAATTCTATCAATTTTTCAGTTGATGCAATAGGAGTGACATAACAAAGAACTTGTACCAGAGGTTGTTGGAGGATTCTCTCTTCCATGGTCATGTGTTCCGGTCAGACTTATTTCGCTTTCCCATTATCTAGTGATGCAAAACACTTTATGAAAGGCACTTGTAATAGCGTTTTTACATTTATTTGTTCCTCTTTGCATATTGAATTCTTATTTTTGGACGATACTCTTTCGCATGGTTTCTCTGTTGTATGTTCATG
>NW_010927655.1:0-498 GCF_000633955.1 Camelina sativa | reverse complement strand
TAGTCAGTTGCATTGGATTGTGATACATTTTAACCATTAAAACACTATAAAAGCTGTTTATAGCTTCAAAGCAATGTTTTATCTATTTTAAGCCTGTTTTGGGACAAAATGGGTATAAGTGTTGTCTAAACTCTCCAAATCCATCTCAAACTCTAGCCAGTTGTATTGGATTCTGATACATTTTAACCCTAGAAAAACTAACAAAGCCGTTTACAGNTTTTTTGTTTTAGCGTGTTTTGGGACAAAATGGGTATAAGCGTTGTCTAAACTCTCCAAATCCATCTCAAATTCTAGTTAGTTGCATTAGATTGTGATACATTTTAACCCTAGAAACACTAACAAACCTATTTACAGATTGTAAGCAATGTTTTCACAGTTTTAGCCTGTTTTGGGACAAAATGGGTATAAGTGTTGTCTAAACTCTCCAAACCCATCTCGAACTCTAGTCAGGTGCATTGGATTGTGATACATTTTAACCCTAAAAACACGAACAAAGCT
>NW_010927654.1:0-498 GCF_000633955.1 Camelina sativa | reverse complement strand
AAAACATTAGTCGCTAAACAAATTAAAATTACATTATTAATTTGTTTCGAATAGTAGCCAAATAGTCGTAAATCAATAAGCATGTTACGACTATNTTACGACTACAAGCAAAATTACTGTATATCATGATTAGTCGTAAATCCGTCGTAACCGAGTCTTCAAATGTTACGACTACACTACGACTCCTTTACAACTGCCTATATAACTGCTGGTTAATCGTAACTCTGTCGTATCGTAGTCGTAATTATTTACGACTCTGTTACGACTATGTTTACGACTACGGAATTTTGTCGTACAGTAGTCGTTAAATAACGACTATTTTTACGACTAATTCTTTTACCGATTAAGGATTTACGACTACATGTTTTAGCTGTAACTGAGTCGTAAACAGCAAATTAGCAACTACTTAACGACTCTTACTGTAGTCGGGAATGGGCTGTTTTATTGTAGTGTACCCATTTTGTCCCGAAACAGGTTAATACCAATAAGACATTGATT
>NW_010927653.1:0-499 GCF_000633955.1 Camelina sativa | reverse complement strand
CTTATTCAACAAGAGAATATTAGTATTTATGAAAGATGAAAAAGGAAGCACACGACGTCTGCCATATTATAAGTATAAATTATGGAGTGACATTGACATAAATAAATTTTAATATAATATAAAAAGGGAGACATATCTATAAAACGCAGTAGGGGTTTAGGCTTTGAAGTTGTAACCCATGCAAGCTTTTTTTGCATCCACACATGTCTAAAATACGAAAACAAATCCAAATTTACATGTCTAAACTCCTTCTATTTCCGATGTATTGACGCGTGTGGCCTTACACACTACAATTACATACGATATGAAATTGCTTTTTTTTTTTGCATTTAAAAATATGCACATGCATGGGAATAACCAAGGAACAAAGGCATCTTATTCGTTTTAGTTAAAATTTGTTTAATTAATCTAGATGAAAAGATTCGTGTGCTTTGTAACTTTGAATAAAGAAGACAAGTGGAACAAAGCTGATGTTTAACTTTTAGCTCATCAATTAAGT
>NW_010927652.1:0-499 GCF_000633955.1 Camelina sativa | reverse complement strand
ATGATTTCTCAAAGTAAATTGATAAACTTACGGCAAGCGATCTTGTGTTTGTCATTGGCAAACACAAGCGGATAATTCTCTAAGTAAATGGCTAAACTTACGGCAAGGGATCTTGCAATTATCGTTGGCAAAAACCTTCACAAGCTCCCCCTGAAATCAGAGAGTAGCAAATGAATATTGCAAACCACATGTAAAAACTAAGAAAAAAGTCAACAGAAAACAACAACTCTTAAATTTCGAAATCCAAACTCTATTGTACGTATCAATGATACATTTTTGATAACATTATATAGAAAATGTATGAATTGATGATTGTACTAGATGAGACTACAAAGGTCTTTATACATAGTCTAGAAGCTATACAAGAAAACATAATATGTACAAAGTAAAGATATTGATATGAAAAGTAAATGACAAGTAATCGTATCACGTATTCCCTTATTCATATAGATTCAATACGCCCCCTCAAGATGGAGGGACTAAGGTGACTCCAATCTTG
>NW_010927651.1:0-499 GCF_000633955.1 Camelina sativa | reverse complement strand
ACAAAATTAATAAGGATGATGAATTCCACGTTCGAACATACTATAACTATAAAACAGTTTCTGAAAATCGAGATGGAAATAAAGAAAATTCTAATTTAGAATTTTTCAAAATAAAAAAAAAAGAGGATCGTTAAAAAAATCAATACATAGCNCATAGGACAAATATAAGAACAGATAAGAAGAGATGCGACTTCCACCTATATATTTTGTTACTTCTCCTACAAAGAAACTTGTAATACCTACTCCGTTTGTAATTCCATCAATGATTCGTTTATCAAAAAAATTCGTTTGTTTTGCTAATTTTCTTATACTTTCAGTTAAAGATTTTTTAAAAAAAGTATCTATGTAACCACGATTATATGACCAATTATATACAAAATTTATTGGTTTTTCCCACCTAATTCTTTTAGAACTCCACTTTTGAAATGAATTAAGTAAAGTTAAATTTAATCTAGATGAATAAAAAGGCTTATATAAACAGTATGCTATAAATATTCCA
>NW_010927650.1:0-499 GCF_000633955.1 Camelina sativa | reverse complement strand
AAAAAAAAAAAAAAAAAAGAGTGAGCGATTATATAGTTTCACTTACAGTCAATAAAACGGAGGAGATCGGAGAGTTGCAACTCAGCCGTGGGTTTGTAACCGGAACGGAGTCGACCGGCCAGAAGTAGCCGCGTCAGCCGCCTAATGACAAGATCAGGCAACAGATTCATCTCCAACAACGTCAAAGCCGCCTTCACTGATGCGCCATACGCTACTTCCATAATCTTCTCCATCTCTTTTCTCTCGCCTCCTTTATGTGTCTCTTGAGTTTTTTTTTTGCCTAAGGGCATTTTTACAGGGCAGCAGTTTTGAGTGTTGTTAGAGTAAAAATATTATGAAAATAATATAAGATCAGTAGTTAAATCTTTTGTTAAAAAATTAGTTATGGGGAGAACATGTGTTTAAGATAATAAGATTTAATAATATAATATTCTTAAATATATTACAACTAGAAAAACTTATAAAATAACATTTAAATTGCAAATTTATAAAACTTTTA
>NW_010927649.1:0-499 GCF_000633955.1 Camelina sativa | reverse complement strand
AAAAAAAAACTCTCGGAGGTCAAGGATCAAAATGAGAGACGCCTTCTCAGTTCTCACTCAAGTGACAGGTTCCCTAGCCGAATGCTGCGTTGCTGACGACTGATTTGGTTTCCTAGTGGTACTTGTGATGATCTTAAATGCCCTGGTTTCCCACCAGAGAAAGGTGAATCGACCTTTGGTTGAAACCAGTTCTTCAAAGAAACACCATTGATTCTTAATCTTGAATCCTTTCTATGATATGGTATCCCTAACCTTCTCAACAATGCACCAATTTCTCGTCCCACCCTGTCAAAAAAAGGAATGATCTTAGATACTATGACTTAATACATTATCACGATAAACATCATCACTGCATAATAAAAAATAAAAATAAAAGATGATACTCTTAAATCTTAATTAACCTTCCTGTAAGGTCGATTGTCTTCTCGCCTTCAGGAGTCGTAAAATCCTTCTCTTCCATTGAAATGATCAAATTAATGTGAGGTATCTTCGCACCTAA
>NW_010927648.1:0-499 GCF_000633955.1 Camelina sativa | reverse complement strand
TGAAGTTTCTCTTCTCTAACACCCGGATACTAATAACATCATTTTCAGTTGTTTCCAATATTTTTTATATGAGAAAATTTGTAACCCCCTTAATTTGGAAAGTAGATGTTTTTTACGTGTAGTTTTGTAAAATGTAAACATTATAGTTCTTTCTAGCAGATAAAACAATTAATTTGATACTTACATTTTGTGTGGTCACAAGTAAATTGTTTGTACCACTTTCATTAAAAATTTTGAGTCACAAGTTGTATTATGCTTTATGCATGTCCCCCGATCAATGCGGTCCAGCTTACTAACCTCAATAACTCCAAATCCCCATTTTTTCTTTCTTCTTTGGGTCTTTTTAAAACAAGGCCATGAATCATGATTCGTACTATTGGGGGGGTGTATTGAACTTAATATTTTAGGAGATTTGATGAGATTTTAATATTTTAGGATTTTGAGAGATTTAATGTAGTTTTAGGAGATTTTGATTATTTGGTAGAGATTTTAAATGATT
>NW_010927647.1:0-499 GCF_000633955.1 Camelina sativa | reverse complement strand
TTGTACCAAGAAGAAGTTGATAGTATCCCACAATCATCTCCTTTAAAGCTCCCTTGTCAGTAATCCTCTCCTCATCTTCAGTGAGAAGCGAGCAAATTTTATTCCTTGCTTGGTGAGCCTTGACTGAGTTGTGGAAGAATTTAGTGTTTGAGTCACCTTCTGTACACCAGCGAATTCTAGACTTCTCCCTTAGAAAGATTTCCTCTGCATTAGATAAGATAAGCCATTTTCTTCTGGCCTCCTTTTCACTCTCAAATAAAGCAGGAGAAGGGTTTGTGAGAATTTGGGTTTGCAATTGAGAGAGATTTGCATGAGCTTCAGCTGCTCGAGCTTGAATGTTGCTGAACTCATTTCTGTTAAGAGCCTTGCATCCAAGTTTTACCGCTTTGAGCTTTTGGCAGAGGTTGAACATTGCAGTTCCCTGAAGTGGAGGAGAGTGCCAAGCCGTTTCCACTAGGCTTTGATAATCTGGATGAGTAGTAAAGAAAGTATAGAATTT
>NW_010927646.1:0-499 GCF_000633955.1 Camelina sativa | reverse complement strand
TGTAAGAGTTCGGGATGAATTTGGAATTTTTAGACAACACTTAAACCTGTTTTATTCCAAAACAGGCTTTAGCAGAGAAAACAGGCTAAAACCGAGAGAAAACATTGATCTAAAGCAGTAAACATTTATGTTACTCTTTCTAGGGTTAAAATATGTAACAATCCAATGCATTTGACTAATTATAAGAGTTCGGGTTGAATTTGGAGTGTTTAGACACCACTTTTACCCATTTTGTCCCAAAACAGGCTAAAACCAAGAAAACATTGATTGAAAGCAATAAATAGCTTTGTTACTGTTTCTAGGGTCAGAATATGTGACAATCCAATGCATTTGACTAACTGTAAGAGTTCGGGTTGAATTTGGAGTGTTTAGACACCACTTTTACCCATTTTGTCCCGAAACAGGCTAGAACCAAGAAAACATTTATGCGAATCAGTAAACAGCCTTGTTAATGTTTCTAGGGTCAGAATATGTGACAATCCAATGCATTTTGACTAAT
>NW_010927645.1:0-499 GCF_000633955.1 Camelina sativa | reverse complement strand
GGTAGTGACACAGCTCATCTCTCTCTCATGGGTTATGACCCAAGGGTTTATTACAGAGGTCGTGGTGCGTTTGAGTCTATGGGTGCTGGATTAGCAATGTCACCAGGTGATATAGCTTTCAAGGTTTGTGGTGCTTTTTTTTTTTAATCTTCTTGTTTTGTAACATTGTTTTGTCATTTATAGGTTCTGATTAGTTTTTGTTATTGCAGTCTAATTTTGCAACTTTGGATGAGACATCTGGGATTGTTGTTAGTAGGAGAGCTGATCGACATTTCGAAGAAGAAGGTCCTATACTTTGTGCAGCTCTTGATGGCATGAAACTTCCATCTTTCCCTGAGTATGAAGTGAGAGTCAGGTTGCAAAATGTTTTCCTGAGGCTTTGTTGATTTTGGGTGGCTTGTGTTTTTTTGGCTTAAGGTTGGCTTTTTTGTTCCTATAGATATGCAACGGAACATAGATGTGGTGTGGTTGTAAAAGGGCCAAGACTTAGTGGGAATAT
>NW_010927644.1:0-499 GCF_000633955.1 Camelina sativa | reverse complement strand
CCAATGAACTACAAGTCCAAGTCAAAATCAGTGTCTTCATTAAAAAAGTATGAGTCGGGAGTAGTTAAGAAACATATCGTCTATGCTGGTAAAACACTTGTAGTTCCTACCAAGTTTTGCAGAAGCAGCAATGAACAGCACTAAATTTTATCTTCTATGACATGATCTCGTCGGCGACATGTGGATTAATATTCCCGGTCGCCATTTACAAGAGACCCAAAAAATGAGAAAGAACAAACAAATAAACCAATTATTAGAGTGTTTCTAAAAAAACATTACTTTGATAAGAAAAAGAAAAAAAAAGATAGCTAAAGAAGTCATCAATTAGGGCTTTTAGTTAAGCAGCTAGAGAAGCAGCTTCTTCAAGTCTCCTCCATGTCAATTCTCTTTGTTCCAACATTACGCATGCCTTAGCTTCGTTCTCGGCGTGTTGTTTCTCGCACTCCTCAAAGAGATCAGTGTCCATCTCAAGAAACATTCTTCTAACGTTCTCAGATAG
>NW_010927643.1:0-499 GCF_000633955.1 Camelina sativa | reverse complement strand
TATTTTTCTCTCTTCTTTTTTAGCCTGATTTTAAATTTTTAACAGATATCTATAAATGTTTAGGAAGATAAGATATGTTTCCTAGTTAATTGGAACATGCATGAAACAAGAAAAAATCAAAATCAGATTGTACGTTACGCTTTTTGAATCGGTGAGAGCAAATTGAGTCACACACAAGGAGACATCGTGGCTTTCTCAAGTCTTCTTTACACATGCAAATAATCGAAGGAGACCAATTTATATGTTATTTGACCTGTTAGAATCCGTTAGGCGAAAATTGTGGAAGCATGCAGCTAACATTTAAATGTTAATGTAAATGATGTAATATATTGATTTAGTCATGCAGTTAAAAAGTATCCACGTGCATGGCAGGGCCAACCCATTTAGATGCACCGCGCACGAATCACGAATGTCTGGAATCGTCTACTGACCGATATGGCAATATCTTTCTTTTAGGCTAAGGAAAAATGTTTTCTCACGTCATATTTATTACCCTTTT
>NW_010927642.1:0-499 GCF_000633955.1 Camelina sativa | reverse complement strand
GCAGGAAAAACAATATCATAAAACCCAACACCAAATTTAATCTCTATGTTGCCCTGTCTCGTCATATCCCCCCTGAACCAACAACAGTGAACCAGGCTCTAAAGGATCGAAAATGGCGAGGAGCCATGTCCACAGAAATTGATGCTTTTGCTCGAAATCAAACACTTGATCTCGTTCCTCGTCAATCTCACTTTAATGTTGTTGGGTGCAAATGGTTGTTTAAGAACAAATTTCTCTCTAATGGTTCCCTTGGCAGGTGTAAAGCAAGACTCGTGGCCAAGGGTTACTCTCAACAACTTGGCAGAGATTATGATCAAACATTCAGTCCAGTGATCAAGTCTACAACTATTCGTTTGGTGTTGGATGTTGCAGTCTCCAAATCATGGCCTATCAAACAGCTTGACGTGAACAACGTGTTTCTCCAAGGAACACTTGAGGATGAAGTGTATATGGAACAACCACCTGGATTTGTCAACTCTGATTTCCCGGATTACGTTTG
>NW_010927641.1:0-499 GCF_000633955.1 Camelina sativa | reverse complement strand
CGATGAAGCTTGATATCAGCTAACCGCATAGAAATCTTTCTCGACGAGTTCTTTGACCATTGATCATCATCCCCACTAGAACTGAAAAAAATAAGAAAAGCAAAATAAATAACAATGAAAATCCATAACAGAAATTATTAAAGCTAAAGAGAAACTGAGAAAGATTTTGAACAACAAAAAATGAAAAGACTTGACGAACCTGAAGCTTCAGATCTCTCTAACAAGGAACACTTCATAAGCAACATGTGAAGAAGCGATAGAGATGATCTCGACAAAAGGAAGATTATGGTTGTGGCTAGAGAATCAATTATAAACTAGGTTTTTTTTAGGCATGGGCATTCGGTTCAATCGGTTTATTCGGTTCGGTTTCTCGGTTTTTTTATTTTTCGGTTATCTAAAATTTCTACCGAATTAAACCGTATAATAATTCGGTTTGGTTTGTTTGGTACTCAGTTTATTCGGTTCGGTTTTAGCATTTATTATATCTTCCGAAATTAAC
>NW_010927640.1:0-499 GCF_000633955.1 Camelina sativa | reverse complement strand
AGCCAAAACACGAAAGAGTTCAGCAGAGACATAAGCTCCATCCTCTGAGGAGGAACATGTAAAACCTCTGCCTGTGTCATCTGAGTACGATTTGGTAGCTTTCTTTTTTGAGTTGGCATATCTCAACACAGTCAGTATGTGGGCTTTTAAGCGTTGATCACCAAACTCCTTTGATGCCTGACAGATGAAAATATGACTTATAATCGTACTATAAAGCTTGTAACATAAAACATTAAGTTACTGTTTGTGATTTCTGAAACCAGTGAAAGAGTGAGAGGCATACCACATTGAGCACCGTATCAAATGGGTATCCTCCAAGCTGCGCTTCAGATAAAAATCCAACCTGATGTTTACAGACATCAGATTATAGCTCAAGGGTAAGAAACGAAAAGGTAAAAAGAATTAACATGAAGCATACCCAATCATTGTCCCTTGCTAGCATGGCAAGATATTTGGTGCTCAGAGGAATCTTATGCATCTGACAAAAAAGGGTAACTAA
>NW_010927639.1:0-499 GCF_000633955.1 Camelina sativa | reverse complement strand
AAATGAACTCTATGGCTTCCAGTTAGATAATCGTCGCTGGTAAGAATTCAATTGATGTCATTATGAGCATGGAAACTATGAAGTTTTTTCTCAAATGTACTTTTTGCTATTTAAATTTTGCTCCTGAAGGTTGTAAAAGTTTTAGCTATTTTGAGATGCTTAGTTCTTAAAAATATGTTGAGGTTCGTTAGTTTTTCATTTTGTATCACTGACTATCAGTTTCTGTGGAGTTCAGGTACCCAATAGAGTTACGAAAAGAAAAATCATCAAAAGATAAGGTATGACTGCATCTACTATAGTTTTTGCTGCGTGCTGTATTTACCTGTACAGACAAAAACCAGCTAGTGTTTCTTTTGCATCCATTGTTCAACTTTTATCCCGTGGGAGCCTTATGGTTAAGACGTTTCAAATAAGTAGAAAACTGATCTTCGTTTTTTACAGGCAAAGAAGAGTATAGAGGCAAAACCTGTGGCATCTAATAATGATGATGAGATGGATT
>NW_010927638.1:0-499 GCF_000633955.1 Camelina sativa | reverse complement strand
TGTTTCAGATGAACAAAACCATGTGCGGGAAACACGATACAATCACTATACTTCAATTTTCATAATTTGTTGACTAATAGTAAAAAAACTACAATGTACAAACTTGTCTATGCATTGGTCCGTAACTATTTCCAAAACAGTACGTTATATGGATTGTTTAAGAGAGATTTAGAGTTAAAGATTAGCCAAACTTCTAATTAAATGGAAGTCACAAGACCTCAAGTTATGCAGAGTTTGATCTCACAATAAGTACCTTAGCTTTTGTTCAACCTACAAAATCAACTGACCGGGACCGGTTTGTTCACTAAGAGAGAGTCCCATTCACCAAAATACATTAGGTCTTATGTCATTTTTCTTCTTCATTATCCTCTCAGGCTCTGTTCATTATCTGCTTGGTCTCTGAAACAAAACAAAAGTCAACAACATTCTGTGAGATACATAATTGATATTACTCAGTCCCATGTAAAAGAACCAACAAACTCTAGTAGAATCTTCTGAG
>NW_010927637.1:0-499 GCF_000633955.1 Camelina sativa | reverse complement strand
AGATACCTGCAGATGGTGAGGAGAATTTCTGGGGAAACAGAATGCATATTAGCCTTTTCCTGCAATGACATCCTTGATGTAGAGGAAACATCTTTCATCAGATCCATTTTAACAGAGTTGCAGGAGCAAGAGGTCACTCCGTGGACATTTAATCTCTCCGGAAGAGGAAACCTCGACCTGGAGATGTTTTATAGATGTAGTGTTGTTATCATGGTACTTTCAAATACTTCTGCTCGTAGTAGTCACTTCTTGGACAATTTGGTGGCAATCATGGAACATTGGAAAGCAAAAGACCTTGTAGTTATACCTGTATATTTTATGGTAACGCTTTCAGACTTGGAAGACCAGTTTGAGCTAGTACAGCTGCAGTATCTGAAATATGTCCAAGCAGACAGAGTTCAGAAATGGAAGGCTGCTATTGCTGAATTGGCCTCCATCGGTGGACATTTATGGACATATGGGTATATTGACTTCTCTCTTAAACTAGTTTTACAATGTG
>NW_010927636.1:0-499 GCF_000633955.1 Camelina sativa | reverse complement strand
GAGGCCAAAGATCACAAAGTATGGCTCGATGTAGTGGCGGATGAGACTGGTGCTATGGTTCGGAACCACACTTGGGACAAGGCCAACTTACCTGTAGGGAAGAAAGCGGTCAGCTCCAAGTGGGTCTTCACCATTAAGTACCTGAGCAATGGCGCGATCGAACGGTATAAAGCCCATCTTATGGCCCGTGGCTTCNAAACCTATGGCACCGATTACACGGACACTTTCGCTCCGGTGGCCAAGCTCCACACCGTTCGGGTCGTTCTCTCCGTGGCCACTAACTTATCATGGGATCTATGGCAAATGGACGTCAAGAATGCTTTCCTACAGGGGGAGCTTGAGGAAGAGGTGTACATGCATCCTCCACCGGGGTTACAGACCATGGTTGCACCGGGCAAGGTGCTCCGACTTTCCAAGGCCATTTATGGCCTCAAGCAGTCCCCTCGGGCCTAGTACCATAAACTGAGTTCTACTCTCAAACTTCAAGGATTCAAACGTT
>NW_010927635.1:0-499 GCF_000633955.1 Camelina sativa | reverse complement strand
TAGTAAATGGTTCAGGGATCAATGCTTCTATTGCTGGGGAGTCTCTTGGCTTCTCTATTTACTTGAATCGACTGATGCTTATGGTTACCCCTCGTCAGTCCAAGCGGATAGACTTCAGGTCAGAATCCTACTAGACGCTGATTCCTCATTTATTCTGCCAACCATACAGCCAAGAGACACCCTCAATGGTACAATTTCCTACTTTCCTTCTTCTGCCAACCATACAACCACAAGCCACAATTTCTTCACTTGTGGCTTATTTTGGCAAATGATTTAACAGGGAGTGGATCAAGTTACCTAACTGCTACCCCCTTGTATGAGCAACATGGCAGAAGAGTAAGAAGACTCTCTCTCTGCATTTGTGCGTATGCATACCTGATTAGGCCTAGAGACTTAAGGGGAGTTCTTTCTTGCAGGCTTCAGGTAACCTAGCGACTCAAGCGAGTATTTTCGACGTAACTTATACTGCAAAAAGGAGTGGAATCTATAAAATTCTTAT
>NW_010927634.1:0-499 GCF_000633955.1 Camelina sativa | reverse complement strand
AACCATTAGACTTATGTTATTCTTTGTATATAAACACAAAGGGCAAAATTGAGAAACTACATGTGATTACTGATTAGTGATTCTGTCCAGCCAAAACAAAACTAGCAGATTCTCCGCGTGACATATATATTACAAATTGACAAATCTGTAGAAAATTCAACAAAAAAAATTTAAAATTCAAAAATATTCAAAAGCTCGACAACTTCGTTTATATCTCCCTGCCCCCTCACTCCTCCTATCATCACTTGCACTCTCCTCAGTCTCTTAAATCGAATCGAACTTTTTCGAAGAAGATGAAGGCGTCGATGAGGTTCCGGGAAGAGCAGAAGCCGATTTTGAAAGCTAAGGTCCCTTTGAGTCTTTTAGGATTACCATTTCAATCAGGTATCGTCGCCGGTGAATCAAAGGAGCTTAGTCTCAATCTCTCTACCTTCTTCGAATCTGGTCCATCCTTCAAAATCGCTTACCGTCCCAACGACACGTGGAACCCGTTCTCGGT
>NW_010927633.1:0-499 GCF_000633955.1 Camelina sativa | reverse complement strand
AAAAGCAAAATGATCAATAATATGTATGTGTACCGACCATGTGGTAAGCCCTATCATGCGATCTGAAGGAACGAGTTTGGAACGAAGTGTGAAGTATACAGTTTCCAATATTGGGGCTCTTTCATTTGCTGTGTTAAAATTTAATTATAGTAAGAAGTGAAGTTTTTGCCCAAAAAATAAAAACGGTAAGAAGTGAATTTATTTATCGAGTTCGAAAGACAGTTTACAAAGAAGAGATGGAGGAACAATAAACCAAAGGAGTACATATATATGGAATGTAATTTTGTTAGATTAGGTGGTTAGTTAGGATATGAATCCCAAAAGAGAAAATGTATAATTGCTAGATTTTAGGTTTTGGAATGTACTGTATATGCATATTTTATATGTGTTAGATAAGATTTGTTTAAAAGTTTGTTAAAAATTGTTTCTATTTAATTTTAGCTTGTAAATTCATTTTTATATGTTAACTCATATTTCTAAAATCGATATTTATGTTTTT
>NW_010927632.1:0-499 GCF_000633955.1 Camelina sativa | reverse complement strand
TCGTGAAACTAATGTACTGTATATGTTTCCAAAAACAAATGTATACTCGTATACTACGTCCAAAGCGAAGGATTGACGTGAAGTACATAAAATTGTAAAATTAAAAACAAACAGTTTATAACACACAAATATTTAATTTTTCTTTTTATTAAGTAAATTTTGTTTGTTTGTTTCGGCTTTTCAAACATTTGATGTGAATTTCCCACATGGAAGTAGTTTTTTTTTTGTTTATCGATTGTATCTAAATTATAGGTTCATTTCACATATAAATAATCAATGTTCAAAATTTTGATAAGCGTTAATCGAAATGAGTAAAAAGAATCTAAAGATGGATGACTTACTTTAATAAAATGTCTTTAAGCCAGCCGTCTGAGTTGATCAATTGGTCTAAAGATGATTGAAAATATATAAATCTTAATAACATTTTACTGTCTAATTCTTTTAACCAATTAGATGAAAATCCAAATGGTCGAGTGGTTTAGCCTTAAACCTAGTTTTA
>NW_010927631.1:0-500 GCF_000633955.1 Camelina sativa | reverse complement strand
GCTGTGCCTGACTCTGGCGTTGTGGCTGCTCTCGGGTACGCTGCGAAATCGGGTGTGCCGTTTCAGCAGGGACTGATTAGGTCTCATTATGTAGGGAGGACGTTCATTGAGCCGTCTCAGAAGATCAGAGACTTTGGTGTGAAGCTTAAGCTGTCTCCTGTTCGTGGGGTTTTAGAAGGGAAGAGAGTTGTTGTGGTGGATGATTCTATTGTGAGGGGCACCACTTCGTCTAAGATTGTGCGTTTACTGAGAGAAGCGGGTGCGAAAGAGGTTCATATGAGGATTGCTAGTCCTCCTATTGTGGCTTCTTGTTACTATGGAGTGGACACACCTAGCTCAGAGGAGTTGATATCCAACAGATTGAGTGTTGAGGAGATTAGCGAGTTCATCGGGAGTGACTCTCTTGCGTTTCTGTCGTTCGATACCTTGAAGAAACACTTAGGGAAAGACTCAAAGAGCTTCTGCTATGCGTGCTTCACAGGTGACTATCCCGTGAAGCC
>NW_010927630.1:0-500 GCF_000633955.1 Camelina sativa | reverse complement strand
GCAGGCAAAAACCGAGAAAACATTGATTTTAAGTAGTAAACAGCTTTATTACTGTTTCTAGGGTCTCAATGTGTGACAATCCAATGCATTTGGCTAATTGTAAGAGTTCGGGATGAATTTGGAGTGTTTAGCCAACATTTAAACCCATTTTATCCCACAACAGGCTTAAACAGAGAAAATAGCCTAAAACCGAGACACAAAATTGATTTGAAGCAGTAACCAGCTATNCAGCTATGTTACTCTATCTAGGGTCATAATATGTTACAATCCAATGCATTTGACTTATTAGAAGAGTTCCGGTTGAATTAGGAGTGTTTAGACACCAATTATACCCATTTTGTCCCGCAACAGGCTAAAACCGAGAAAACATTGATTTGAAGTAGTAAACAGCTTTGTTACAGTTTCTAGGGTAAGAATGTGTGACAGTACAATGCATTTTACTACTTTTAAGTGGTCGGGATGAGTTTGGAGTGTTTAGACAACACTTAAACCCGTTTTAT
>NW_010927629.1:0-500 GCF_000633955.1 Camelina sativa | reverse complement strand
TTGCCTGTTCTTCATAAATTCAAACTCTACGCTACTCCCTCGGTAACTAAACTTAAAAGCTCCTCCTTCTCCTATTTCTCTTGATTACGGTCCGGTTATGCTCTGTGATTATGTGAATCTTATTTATGTTCTTGGTCTCTTTGAAATTTATGTTGATTTGCATCAATGTCAATCTTTTTTAATCCCATAATTGCCTTGATAACTATTATTATGGTTTTGATGGATTTTGATTTTTGGTTTCACATTCTCTAAGATGGTTTTGGTTTATTATTGATTAGTCTGTTGTGTTTGCTTGGTGGTTCAATTTAGTTGTAATGTGTAAGTCATGAGCCTTTAACTTGACTTTATGTATAGAGTCTAATTTGGTTCTAAGTATTCTTAGCCTGTTTTTGCTTACATGAATGTTAGCTAAGGATTCGTTTGGATTTTGAGTTTTGTGAATAAAATGTGTTGTTTGTGCAGAATTTTTACTTGATTGGAAGAGATGAGAACAAGAGCTT
>NW_010927628.1:0-500 GCF_000633955.1 Camelina sativa | reverse complement strand
GTTCAAAACCTAGATAGATAAATGTTTTAACACATTGATGGAAAGGTGGAATATTCAAACTCCACCCAAGAAAGGTAGAGAAAAAAAAAATTAATATTTGGGAACATTTTTAAATATTAACTCAAGAACACGACTCAAAATCAGACTTGATCAACGGGTTTCTTATCTTCTGCAGCTACGTTAGTAGAGGAAGCTCCATTAGTCTCTGCTCCTACTTTAGTGTTCTCCACAGGTGGCTGAACCTGTTCATCTTCAGGGAGAGGCTCTTCCACATAATCATCTTCAAATGCATCAGCCGGAACTAATTAAGTAAATCCTCAACTTGTGTCTTCGATGGATCCTTCACCAGAACATACTTTCCTTCGCTTAGCTTCATACACTGATCAACGATCGGCTTCACAATTCCCCACATGTTGTTATTGTTAAGATTGAACTGTCCAGCGAAATCCTTTGGCTTATACCCCAAAACCGATAATATAACCCTTAGCGAGACATCTAAT
>NW_010927627.1:0-500 GCF_000633955.1 Camelina sativa | reverse complement strand
GCACGAAACGTTTATGCGATATTTTTTGTAACAAAATATAAATGAATTAATCATTTGCAAATTCATTAGCATTATATTTAAATCATCCGAGCTTACTTATATATAAGTATTAAATTACTAATAATGTATTACTAGTATAGAATGACACAAATGACTTGTTTGTTTGTAACAGTCTCTCTATATGGGCAAGTTTCTCTCATAAGGAAACTCGGTTTGAACGCTTTCACGTCGGACTCATATGAAAAATTATTTGCTGGTTGTAATTTGCAAGTAGCGCTTTTTTTTAAAATTCATTTAAGTAAGAAAAGAAATATTCCAAACATAAAAGGGAATATTTCATTAAAAAGGAATTTAAAAAAAATCTTAATAATTGAGCTATAGTTTAGTCTTTTGTTTGTTGTCTCATTCAATCAGTAAAAAACTAAAAATACTTGAGACTTATGAAGTTATTTTTTTGTAGATAATATTGATAATTATAGCTTGTTTTCTTACTGCATATA
>NW_010927626.1:0-500 GCF_000633955.1 Camelina sativa | reverse complement strand
TTAGGTCCATAGTCTTTGATTAACAGATGATTGGTAACTTCCATCCACTAATAAATGGATGTACAGCAAACTTTCCTATTATCTCTGCAGAATTAACAGTTTTGCCTTCAGGTTAGTGTTTTCCTCTCTACACCAAGAGTCGTGTAGCTTATTGAAGATTTGAAACATATACCTATAGATAAGCCCTTCCTTTTAGTATAACCGTACAAAAGCCTCGGTGACAGCTTTTGATCTTTGCCCATCCATTGCAAAGCACTACAAATTCAAAGATAGAAAACACTTGTGTACAGATAACTCATCAATAACATGTGAAGAAGGTACAGAAGATCACTGAATTTTTACCTCACGAGACCAATCAAGTGAAGCACCTAAACGCCGTTGTTGTGACATGCATGATTGTATCACCAGACTGGTTCTTCCACTTCCTCAGTGCATAAGAAGTTTTTTAACTCACTTGCTTTACGAATTCTTCACGGCCCAGGTCATGTCTACTCAATCCT
>NW_010927625.1:0-500 GCF_000633955.1 Camelina sativa | reverse complement strand
TGACTTATATACTGAGGTAAGCAATTGCTTTTCTGTGTGGACGGATCTATTGGTGTACTCGTTTCTAATAAGTCTGTAAATTTTGAATAAGTCATTGACGAACGTTGTTTTTTCCCAGAATGACCTAAAAGTAATAGATGATCAATGTAGTTAAAATATTGTATAAAGTAGCACATAACAATAATATATACCATTTGATATTCGTGTGTAAATCTGATTAGTACCTGGTATCAGTGGACTGCAGGTAGTTTTGGTAGATACAGTGCTACGTAAAGAAGCTGGAGCAGACCCTTTTGAACCAATCGGCAGGTTAGTTAAATCCTGCAATATTCTTCCAAAAACGTTTCTATTAGGTATTGTAGTAGATGTATGGGTAGACTGGAGTTGGGGGTTGGTATTCTCTGGGTTAGTTTCTGACGTATCATTGTCCATCATCTCTTCCGCATTCTGTTTGCATTGTTCACTCGACAGTGCTTTCCTCTTCTTCATACTGTAAAAAA
>NW_010927624.1:0-500 GCF_000633955.1 Camelina sativa | reverse complement strand
GTAGCATTATCAAAAATAATTTTACTATATTAATGACAAAATAGAATATCTGTTATACTGCAAATAATTTAAAGTGTCATTTATATACTGGTTGCAAAATAAATTAATTAACTGTCAACAGATTTTTAAATGTTAACCATGTGTTAACTATGATATTTCACCGTAAATTGTTAAAAGCTTTAAGCTGTTAATGATATAGAACAATTATGCATACAAGTTTTCATAATCCAAACGAGAAGGATAAAGCCAATAAAACTGTGAAAGCCAGACTTTTTCTGGTCAGAAAGTTCCAAATTACTAATTTTCAAACAAAATCGCCAGCTAAATCACATATATGACTACACATGGGACTTATGAGTAATTATTGAACATATATGCATCGATTCTTATTTAAAGCTTTTTTTGGTAACAATGTTCAATTTTGATTACAAATTGTGCAAAATCCATAAAATATTTATACGCCAATTCATTTGATGCGAAATTATACAACCACCACCCAC
>NW_010927623.1:0-500 GCF_000633955.1 Camelina sativa | reverse complement strand
CAGCAAAGAAATTACTTCAAGAGTTCTAGAGTGAAGTTTTAAAGGCTGTAATGAGGAGTCTTAGGCATTCTAAGATACTGTGGAAGTGAAAGAAGTCACTGTAAGTACATTCTTAATAAAATACTTTTATAACTAATGTGGTTTTTTGGTTTAGAGTGTTTTGCAGGGTGAATTAAAAGACTTTTTCAGAATAAAGCACAAGGGATACAAGTTTTTGCATATGATTCAAGGAAGAATTTGATTCAAAGTTCAGTGCACATGAAGTGAATAAAAAAAAAAAGGCTATAGCAAGGGAATCAATTTGCAGAGGTTAAGAGTATTTAGGTGTAAAGGAAAAATGATGATCAAAGGAGAATTGTTTGTTGCCACAAGTCTGTGTTGAAGCTGTTTTGACAATTCAAGTTGTGATACTGAAGTGTTGATGGTTCGGGAATGGCGGTGTGATTCACATCACAGCTAGGGATCATCAATTATTTGGTTCACTAATGGTTGGTTTAAGT
>NW_010927622.1:0-500 GCF_000633955.1 Camelina sativa | reverse complement strand
ACCATTGCTGTCCATGTAAAGACATCTTGAACAGGAGACTCATCAAAACAGTTGTCTCGCCTCATCTATTTTCCCGTTCTGTGCATAACCACTGATGATCGTATTCCAAGAGACCACATCCCTCACCTTGATACTATCAAAAAACTGTCTTGCCTCAAAAAATCTGCTTCTTCTTAACATACCCACCAAGCAAGCAGTTCCACGAAACTAATCCCCAATTATTCTTCCTTGACTCAAACAACATACAAGCTTCCTTCATTTTACTGTTCTGAACAATAAGCAGAGAACAGAGCGTTCCAAGATACGTCGTTCTTCTCAGGCATTCGATCAATACATATATATATCTATATATATATATATATATTTATCGATGCATATTTGAAGCTAAAGTAGTAATCAAGGCATGTAGGGATACATTATTACAACACAATAGCATACAATTTATATAGAGTCAAAAAGACTTTGCTGCTGTCTACCGCGGACGCAAGTTATACACTCTT
>NW_010927621.1:0-500 GCF_000633955.1 Camelina sativa | reverse complement strand
TGGCACAAAATTTTGATTGTTTTCTCCTACCTACAATCTTTTTTTTTTATCTTATCTCTCTAATAGAGATATTCATTCACTATCTCTTTAAGACACAATTTCAAAATAATATTGAAAAGAAAAATAAATAAAAATATTTAATGTTTAAAGAAAGAATTTTAGAAAATAATTCAAAATAAAATTTTTTTTGCTGCTGGGCTTTGAACCCGGAAATCAAATATCAATTAGATAGTTGATTTAACCATTGAGCTACAGCAGATCTTGTGATAGAATTGTATACAAGGTGTAGAAGAAAAGATTTTGTACTTGGGATCTTGTGTTGTATAGTAAAAATGCTAACATTTTATCTGATTTATATTTTCCATACTTGTATATAACCAAACAAATATTTCATTTAGAAAATTTTACGGTTTCAAGTTTTACATATTCATTGCATTTTTCTCGGTGAGAAAATACACTATCATCCTACTATGTAGGAGAAACAATGGTACATTCGTCAA
>NW_010927620.1:0-500 GCF_000633955.1 Camelina sativa | reverse complement strand
CATTAGTTACGTAAAAGAGTATATATATACGGTTCATACAGTGTCTTTTTGGGTGAAAATAGTAAAAATGAACACTCGTGTTTATATTTACAAATTCACATATGAAATAAATATATGTGAATATTTTAGGTTACTTTATCAATCAGTGGGGGGCATCCTATAACAAACGGTCAAGAGACTCTTCAAACGAGTTTCAACGTGCCTTGGTAGCTCATTATCTACCAACTCATCTAATTAAGTTACTATAAATTATGATACTGTGTAAGTTTGTTATTCCTATATATATTGCGTTGGTTGTAAACTTGTAATTCTATTTACCATGTATTTACCAAAAAAACAAATTTCATGTGTATATACGCACCAAGGAATAACATGAAATTTCATAGTATATAATCAAGGATTCACCATATAACATGAAATCCTTAATTTCATAGTATATACAAATTTCATAGTATATAGGCACCAATACACATGAAATTTGTTTTTCACATATTTTTTTT
>NW_010927619.1:0-500 GCF_000633955.1 Camelina sativa | reverse complement strand
AAACACTTCAAATTCAACCCAAATTCTTATAATTAGTCAAATGCATTAGACTGTTACATATTTGGACCCTATAAACAGTAACAAAGCTGTTTACTGCTTTGAATCAATGTTTTCTTGGTTTTAGCCTGTTTCGGGACAAAATGGGTATAAGTGTTGTCTAAACAATTCAAATTCAACCCGAACTCTTGTAATTAGTCAAATGCTTTGGATTGTTACATATTTTGACCCTATAAACATTAACAAAGCTATTTACTGATTCGAATCAATGTTTTCCTTGTTTTAGCCTGTTTTCTCGGTTTAAGCTTGTTTTAGGATAAAACAAGTTAAAGTGTTGTCTAAACACTCCAAATTCATCCCAAACTCTTACAATTAGTCAAATGCATTTGATTGTCACACATTCTCAACCTAGAAATAGTAACAAAGCTGTTTACTGCTTCGAATAATTGTTTTCTTGGTTTAGCCTGTTTCGGGACAAAATGGGTATTAGTGTTGTCTAAACA
>NW_010927618.1:162-500 GCF_000633955.1 Camelina sativa | reverse complement strand
CAATCTTCAGGCATTTTCAGATTGATCTCGGGAGTTGCAGGATCATTACTGAGCGTCCAGTTATGGATATTGATTACATGGCACATACTCAGTGGCTGAAGAAGCCCTTATTCTGGCGTTTTCGTTCCACCACTGGAGAGCGTATGATTTCACTACCGCGTCCTGCACTTACTGATATTGGCGAGGATTACCACCAGCTGGCATTTCAGCCTGACATGAGAGATTATGTTGCTGCACCTGCTGCTCGTCGCCGACGAGGCGATGCTATTCCTGCTGTTGATTTAGATGGTGCTAACCCTGCTGGGGGTTTTGAGTTTGGTTCTTCTTCTGGGACTGCG
>NW_010927618.1:0-146 GCF_000633955.1 Camelina sativa | reverse complement strand
CCAGAGCCACCGCAGGATCCTGCCACTATGGACCAGGGAGCTCATCAGACTTATGTGGTTTATGCTTTGCGTGCCATCTGGAATGGCATGGCTCGACTTTCACAGTGTGGCTGCATTCGTCCTACCAGGCGTACTAGGCGCAGGTC
>NW_010927617.1:0-500 GCF_000633955.1 Camelina sativa | reverse complement strand
AAACACTATTTGCTCACAACTCAGTGCTTCCCCCGTCCGTGGTTGCAGCCAACGAATCATTCCGGCTCGCTATCAGGCCAACTGCCTTAAGCTACAACATCCAGGAAGTCACTCACACACACTCCCCCCGCTCTCGGGTCGTAACCCTCAAGACATACCGGCTCACTGCCGAGCCTCGGCTCACAGCTACGGTATCCAGGGAGCCTCACATATCCCGCTCTTGGGTCGTCACCCTCAAGCGCCCTCTCGGATCGTCATCCAAAGCAACATACCACTCCCACTCTCTGGCCACAAAGTCCATCGAGCTATCGGTATCACATGAGTTGGGCCCGCACGGCCTTGAGCAAAACAAATACTGATGCCAACGAGTATCTCCCGGCTAGATCTACCTCAACGTTTCCACAAAACTTCCCTTTTAGAAACTTTCCAAAAATAGAAACCCGAGCTATTTCTCTTCATCCTCGCCTCGGGCTCCCAAGTCTGCTCCTCTACTCCATCAC
>NW_010927616.1:0-500 GCF_000633955.1 Camelina sativa | reverse complement strand
GTGTTTAGACAACACTTAAACCCGTTTTATCCTGAAACAGGCTTAAAATGAGAAAACAGGCTAAAATCGAGAGGAAACATTGATTTGAAGCAGTAAACAGCTATCTTACTCTTTCTAGGGTCAAAATATGTAACAATCCAATGCATTTGACTAATTATAAGAGTTCGGGTTGAATTTGGAGTGTTTAGACACCAGTTATACCCATTTTGTCCCAAAACAGGCTAAAACCGAGAAAACATTGATTCTATGCAGTTAATAGCTTTGATACTATTTCTAGGGTCAGAATTTATGACAATCCAATGCATTGGACTAATTCTAGAGAACAGGATGAATTTGGGGTGTTTAGACAACACTAAAACCCGTTTTTTCCCAAAACAGGCTTAATCCGAGAAAACAGGCTAAAACCGAGAGAAAAGATTTTTTCGATGCAGTAAACATCTATGTTACTCTTTCAGGGTCAAAGTATGTAACAATCCAATGCATTTGACTAATTGTAAGAG
>NW_010927615.1:0-500 GCF_000633955.1 Camelina sativa | reverse complement strand
TTTTGCTCACCTTTGCGAGAATCGTTTGCGTGTGCTTCATCATCTTGCTCTCCTGCGTCGGTCTGATGTACAAAATTCCTTTAGGGTTTCTGCTTTCCCAATCTTCTTCTTTCAACCAAATTCTTCCTTCTTCTTTTTTTTTTTTTCTCAGCTCACGAGTTGTTAAAAAAAACAGGCCCATTAGTTTAAACAGGCCCAAATTGTTGTTTTTTTTTTTTTTCTTTTTCTTTTTGAACTTTACGTTGCGTCGCGTGGTTAAAAAAATTGTTTGACTCGGGGGGAGTTTTCTATTTTTTACCAATCTAAGGGCAACCCCAATGGGTATATTTTAGAGCCTCTTAAATTGTTTATTAATATATTTTGTAGTTTGAGTAGATTAAAAATTTTGTGATTGTTAATTAAAAGTTTATCTTAATGGTGGGTTTTTAGTATGAGTCTCTTAATTTTTTTTTTAAATAAAAAATTAAATTAGAATATGAAATTATTGCATTTGAGATATA
>NW_010927614.1:0-500 GCF_000633955.1 Camelina sativa | reverse complement strand
TAGTAAAAGAATTAGTACTATATGACAAGTTTGTTTAATATTTACTTAAATAGTTAACTGTCATGTTTTCAGCAAAAAAGCAGTCCATGATTCAATAGTGTATAGTTATCGACACGGCTTCTCAGGTTTCGCTGCCAAGCTCACAGAGTCCCAAGCCCAGCAAATTTCAGGTACTTGCAAAGTCGAACCCTTCTCCGTTTCTTGACTTCACGTTTCTGAACAAATCATATCCCCTACGAGAACAGAACTGCCTGAAGTAGTACAAGTCACACCAAATACATTATACGAACTGACAACAACTAGAACTTGGGATTACTTGGGCCTGTCTCCGGGTAATTCAGAGAGTCTCCTACATAAGGCCAACATGGGAAGTCCGGTCATTGTTGGAGTTATTGATTCAGGTTTGTGTCTATGAAGCAATATATACCTTAAATACTCTAGACATGTTTATATATAGAAACCATCAAATGCATGCAGGAGTGTGGCCAGAGTCTGAAATG
>NW_010927613.1:0-500 GCF_000633955.1 Camelina sativa | reverse complement strand
TCAATTCATAACTCATCCTTAACTGATTTGATAACTCAACCTTAACCTTATCGTTTTTTTTGTTCTCCCTAATAGGCCTGTTTCACCGCAACAAGACTTATGGAGGTACAAACGATTGTGCTGTATGTGTGCAGGTGACATATGGAACATCTTTACATGTTGTAAATTTGGATCTAAAAAGATGCACATGCCATCGTTTTGACCACGAGAAAATACCATGCGTCCATGCAATTGCAGCTATAGAGCATATGGATGTGTCTCGTATATCCCTGTGCGATTATAAATTTAGGAGAGTCTATTTAGTTAACGGATATGCTGATTCAATCATGCCTCCAGATATGGAAGTCCCTGTTCCTAAAGTTGTAACATATCAACCGTGTTTGCCTCCGATTGTTGTAAACCAGCCAGGAAGGCCCAAGAAGATTAGGATTAAATCATCTTTGAAAGTTGCCATTGGAAATACACGCCCGAGGAAGCAACACACATGTTCTCGATGTAAA
>NW_010927612.1:0-501 GCF_000633955.1 Camelina sativa | reverse complement strand
CTAACATCCAAATACAAAGTTAATCCATAAACACAATTTAAAGAAAATACAAACTAAACAATAGCAAAGATACATAGAAACCATAATAACTAGATAAGGGGGAATGGACAGTCTTGGACCTCTTGGTGGTGGAGTAGGATCTAGGCATTTTGACTTGCAAAAGCCTCAACAAGTTTTTCCATAGCTTCAAGTCTTTTCTGAATTTGCTGATTTTCTTCAAGACTCTTTTTAAGATCAGCTTCCATCTCTTCTAGTCGATGTGTTATCGTCTCTACTTCTTCAGTTTGTGGTGCACTTGAAGAGGCACCAACAGATGGTAAAGCTTCACTTATCGCTCCAAGTCCAAAGATATGCCCTTGTTTAGATGATCCTGCAACCTGGAAAGAAAGACCAAATACATAACCACAAACACTACAAAATAACTAAATAAATTAGCTAAAACTACACATCACAAGAAACACACTATCCACGACCTTATATATAAACGACCCTATACATAAA
>NW_010927611.1:0-501 GCF_000633955.1 Camelina sativa | reverse complement strand
CTTAAAGTGCATTTTTCTTGGCTACACTGAAAAATTTAAAGGGTATCATTGTTTTTATCCTCCCACTAAACGTGTTTATCTCAGTCGACACGTTGTGTTTGAAGAAACAACCTTCCCATTCATGACCACCTACAAAGATTTGCAAGAGTCAGCACCTACTCCTCTTTACACATCTTGGCTGAAAAAGTTCTCACCTGCAACTGTGGTCAGTGATCAAGTGGAAACTGCGGTATCTGCCCCCACAACGTCAGTTCATGTTTCCAACAATTCAGTCGAAGCCGCTTCTCTTCCTCCTACGACACCACCTGCTACAGAAAATGAGACCACAATCAGTACTAATTATGCAGAAGAAACAAGCCTCACAACGGAATCTCCAACTGACTTACCACATAGGACTGATAATGAGAGTTCTGGGTGTATGGCAAGCTTAGATCTTGTTCCTATACGCAACAGCTCTCAATTATCAGCTTCTACTGTGCAAAGCTCAGCTGAAAATGCAGA
>NW_010927610.1:0-501 GCF_000633955.1 Camelina sativa | reverse complement strand
ATGTCAAAATCTCAGATTAATAATTTGACACATGTCATGATCCGGTGAATTAATAATTTTTGAAACCATATTTTATATAATAAGATTTTAAAATAGAAATAACATGTAAAAAGAATTAAAACAGCAAAGAAAACACACACAAAAAAACGAAGCACCGATTTCCATTTTCGATGAGACCTTTAGTATTTGAGAGCATGGAAGTCTTTAGCGGTGCATGTGCAAATTTTGCTTGTTCCCTTACATGGTGCAGATGCAATTTTTGCTTGTTCCTTTCATTACACATTTTCCTGTGTTATAACCTTCTTTTACGCAATTTCGGTCACACAATATGGCACCATCAGGTTTATTACAGGTCCTATGCGGCGCAAGCCTGCCAACTCGCTCTTTACAATCCAAATGCTTAATTCCTTGTACTTGAATTATGCCTAATAGAGTTTTCATTGATGTTTTGAGAAATATATCCACCATTTAAATAAAATGTATAATTGAATTTTTTTTTTT
>NW_010927609.1:0-501 GCF_000633955.1 Camelina sativa | reverse complement strand
AAAGTCAAATCTCAAAGGGCAGGAGACACAGAGCCGTTTAGTGTCAACCTGATTGACTTCAATTCCAAATTTCATAAGGTGAACGTAATACAATCTCCAGTTTCATCTTCTGTATCTTTATTTTTTTTTTTTAATTAGGGTCATGTCCTGTGCAAAACTCAGACGAATAGCTTGCAAAATAATTATTCTGATATCTTATATACAACTGTTCTCGGTTTGAAAGATGAATCTCAGCTCATTGTGTCTCTTGTCTTTCATGTTTAGTTATTGAGATGAAATATTTTGTATGCTTATGATATAGAATCTTCTTAATCTGCAGAGTCTTCCTTATAAACTTGTGATAGGATGCATCCCAGTGTATGCAGTGTTCAGAGTAGCGCAAAAGATATGTCAACAGCTTCCCCGCCTCGTTCAGAACTCAGTGGGGGCTGGCTTGCCGTTTGCGTGTGCATCGAACTCTCTACCTACTCCTCTCAAGTTGGACGTCCCCGTTCCTTCTTT
>NW_010927608.1:0-501 GCF_000633955.1 Camelina sativa | reverse complement strand
CATTAACATTTCCCTTTTTTTAATTCTAGTTATTAACATCAGAAAGGATAAAAAAATTTAGAGATACGATCAACGATCGGGGAATAACCCCCCCTTTTTTTTCTAATTCTAAAAAAAGAATTAGAAAAAAAAAAGGGGGGCCGAAAGGTCATAAAAACGAGGGTTCAGGATCCAATTAAAAAAAAAGTGTTGCTAGGGAAAGAGTATCCTACGAGATACTTAAAAAAAATACTGTACAAAGATTTGAAATATAGTTTTCAAAAAATCATTATATTACTTATTATTTTCTTTTTATTTAATTACTAATTAATATTCATTGCAACGAAATATTTAAGACATTTTTTTGAGTTAATTAACAGCTTCTATTTTTTTTGTTCTTGTTCTTTATGGACCCTAAAATTAAAATAGAAGATTGGGGGTGAATCATAAATCCAAAGGAGGTTTCATGGCCAAAGGTAAAGATGTTCGAGTAACAATTATTTTGGAATGTACCAGTTGTGT
>NW_010927607.1:0-501 GCF_000633955.1 Camelina sativa | reverse complement strand
GACATATTGTTCTATAAAGAATCTACGAAATGAAACAATTGTCCGTATAGATTCAGGCAGTTTTATCTCAGATAGCTTAGTGAAGATTGGTAGGTATTCACTTTGTGCAAGAAGCTCTTGTGGCTTAAACTGCCAAATGCTAGTTTCAGAACTACTTAGCTGACAAGACTGAGATCTGATACTGACAGATATGATTTCCCCTGTTTTCATATTGCACGCAGCCTCCACGCCGGTCTCTGGATGGATACAAGCATGTTGTCGATGTAGAATACTGTCCACCTCTTTCATCAGACGGAGCTCATTTCCCTCCAGAAGCTGCTAAAGCCAAGGAGGCCGCACAAAGCTCGCCGAGCCCTCAGAACACACTTGAGTATCATGAAATCGTGGAAGGTGAGGAAAAAGCTATTTTTTAATCCCAAACATTTGACTGATTCCTCTAAATCAGCAAAAAATTAACAATTTATACAAATTTTGGCAGAGGAAATGATCCGCGGTCTGCAG
>NW_010927606.1:0-501 GCF_000633955.1 Camelina sativa | reverse complement strand
GTGACAATCCATTGCATTTGACTAATTGTAAGAGTTTGGGATGAATTAGGAGTATTTAGACAACACTTATACCTTTTTTTATCCCAAAACACGCTTAAACCGAGAAAACAGGCTAAAACTGTGAAACATTGATTCGAACCAGTAAACAGCTTTGTTACTGTTTCTAGGGTCAGAATGTGTGACAATCGAATGCATTTGAATAATTGTAAGAGTTTGGGATGAATTAGGAGTATTTAGACAACACTTATACCCATTTTGTCCCGAAACAGGCTAAAACCGAGAAAACATTGATTCGAAGCAGTAAACAGTTTTGTTACTGTTTATAGGGTCAATATATGCAACGATCCAATGCATTTGACTAATTATAAGAGTTTGGGTTGAATTCGGAATGTTTAGACAACACTTATACCCATTTTGTCCCGAAATATGCTAAAACCAAGAAAACACTGATTCAAAGCAGTAAACAGCTTTGTTACTGTTTATAGAGTCAAAATATGTAGC
>NW_010927605.1:0-501 GCF_000633955.1 Camelina sativa | reverse complement strand
TGGAGCTCTTCTATACCTATCGGAGAAGACGACGAAGGCGAAACCTTTTCAACTCTATTTGCAGGTTCAGGCCAGCTCGACGGAGGTATAAAAAAAAACTGTAATTTTGTAATGTTTGTATTAGAAATCTCAAATTCATTCATGTCTAGAGTCATTGCTTCGCCTTGTTAGTTCAGTGAAAAGTCTGAAACTTTATATACTTTGTTTGGATAGGTTTCCTTTCACTTGAGGAGATTGATGAAGCTGATTACAATTTAGATCTTCCTGTGATTGAGAGTGATGTAACAGAGAGAGAGTTGAAGTCGAAGAAACAAAATGGAGAGAACGATGATGATGGTGACAATGAGAATGTGGATGAGATAATTGAAGAAGAAGATGGAGATGGAGAAGGAAGGGAAGATGAGGATGATGATGAGGATAACTTGGAGAGTCTTAGGATAAAAGAGAATAAAACTAAGAGGAATAAGGAGAAGAAGGAGCATAAGAAGAAGAAGAAGCAGA
>NW_010927604.1:0-501 GCF_000633955.1 Camelina sativa | reverse complement strand
ACCGAGAAAACATTGATGCGAAGCAGTAAACAGCTTTGTTACTGTTTATAGGTTCGGAATATGTGACAATCCAATGCATTTGACTAACTGTAAGAGTTCGGGATGAATTTGGAGTGTTTAGACAACATTTAAACCCGTTTTATCCCAAAAACAGGTTTAAACAGAGAAAACAGGCTAAAACCGAGAGAAAATATTGATTCGAAGCAGTAAACAGCTATGTTACTCTTTATAGGGTCATAATATGTACTAATACAATGCATTTGACTTNGAGTTCGGGTTGAATTTGGTGTTTTTAGACACCACTTTTACCCATTTTGTCCCGAAACAGCCTAAAACCGAGAAAACATTGAGGCGAAGCAGTAAACAGCTTTGTTACTGTTTATAGGGTCAGAATGTGTGACAATCCAATGCATTTGACTAACTGTAAGAGTTCGGGATGAATTTATAGTTTATCAGACAACACTTAAACCCGTTTTATTCCAAAACAGGCTTAAGCAGAGA
>NW_010927603.1:0-501 GCF_000633955.1 Camelina sativa | reverse complement strand
CTAATGGTTCGATTCGGTCTAGGTTCCGAGTTGGTGGTAGCAACAGAATGGTTACTCAGAACTCATCTGGCTTCTAAGTGGCATTTTCATTTGTTGTTTGTATAGACATTGAAAAAATGTTTATTATTGAAATTTTTTGTAACTTTGACTTGGAAAAAATAATTGAAAAGAACGTGACTGATGTAAATATTTTTGTATAAAATTCTCAAGATTATGAATCCATTTTGAAACTATGCATACAACAAATATAAATATGTAACGCAGATAAACAACTGAAGTCTAAATTATGTTACAAAGAAGTAAAAATTGACTAAACAGCTTAGGGTACAAAGATCTGTAAGACAAAAGATCGTTCGTTTCTACTCTCTACAATGCAACATCAAATAAAGACAAAGAGACTAAGTCAGAAACTAATCTATATAATCTACAGCTAAAACTAAGATTTTTTGGCTTGTTTTTACTACTAACCTTAAGAATGGTGTGGAGGTCCAAAATACATCA
>NW_010927602.1:0-501 GCF_000633955.1 Camelina sativa | reverse complement strand
GTCTCGGGCATTGCAAATACCTTTGAGAAACTCAAAAGATATGGGAACAATAATAATCAGCATATTAAAGCGAGAGAGATCTCTGTTTGTCATCCATCTATGCCCATGCTGAAGTAGAGAATACGTACCGTGTTCTCAGTTGCAATACGAAATCGACCATGGATGGAGAGACCAGCTCCACCTCCCATGAAGATACCATTCAAAATTGAAACCTATAATTTCAAAACGAATTAATGAATGAACTTATTATATACTTTTGAGTAATTCACTAAAAAAGATAGTGTGCATGTTGAGTTAGACCTGAGCTTTTCTATACGTGGCCATAACATAGTTGAGCATGTATCCCTCTGCGAAGATATCAGCAGAGAGTCTCCAATTTCCTAGTCCACGTAAAATAGAGAAAAGAGTGTGAAAGTAAGGAAAAGGAAATAGAATGATTGTCATAGGTAGATAGGATAATGATATACCTTGTACGATGTTACGAACAGTAGGTTTAACGTC
>NW_010927601.1:0-501 GCF_000633955.1 Camelina sativa | reverse complement strand
TTTTTTTTTTTTTTTTTTTTTTTTGCAGTGGCAGTGCGCCATGACACACGAAAAGTTACATGTCTGCCTTTTCTATTTGGAATGATGATCTCATTATTTATTACCCTCGTTCTTTCATTTATTTATTTTCATCTTCCGGTCAGTTACCTTCTTTGTTCTACTCCTTATAGTTTATCTTTTGCAAGGAGCGAATTATATAATGTCATCTAAATGTTGTCGAACATGAGTCAAACTATAGAAAAATAGTTCAATAAGTTATTTAATATTTTATTTAGGTTATATTTGGACAGGCTAATAAGAAAATTAATTGAATATTATGATACAGTACTTTAACAATTTAATTGATTGAAATTAACAATATCTATGAGCTGTGATTGATACAATATTGATATTAATTTGGCTATACAAACTAAATGAAATAAAAAAATACAATTGTTCGTAAATTAGGGTGGTCAAGAAGTAAGCCGATCCAACGGCGTAGGTCACATCTCTCGTTTGTTG
>NW_010927600.1:0-501 GCF_000633955.1 Camelina sativa | reverse complement strand
TTGTTGTTGTTGTTGTTGATGATGAAGTGAACTTAGTCGATGTTCTTAAAAATGGTCCTCGAAACACTGGCTTAATTGGAAATTGCAAGAACGTAGATCAGAACGACAATTCGAAGCTTTCCTCACCACTATTACATTTTGTAATAATGATATTGTAGATTAAGAGATCTTGAATCAGTCAAAGTCAAAATCTTAAACAAGAAGACTGGTTTTGTTTGACTTATTTTGGATTACAATTAATATACTTTTGGTTCAATCTTTGGTTTATTCTAATTTCAGTTTAAACATGGTTCAGATTAAGTTTCCTATTAATCTGAATTTTGAGTTAATTTTAGGCATGAATGGTTGTTGGTTTTTAAATGAGTTTTAGATTTTGGTTTTTGTTTTTTCTTAGTTTCTGATTTTTGATGTAGATTTTAGTTTTTGCAAAATCTTGAATGGTAACTTATTTTTTTTTATGTCACACAAGATTGCTTTCATTCAATCAAACATAATAAAGTT
>NW_010927599.1:0-501 GCF_000633955.1 Camelina sativa | reverse complement strand
AATATAAGCCAAAGGTTGATGGCATCCTGGAGTATATTCTGTAAGTTACACATTTGTTTTGTATTGGTCACAGCAAGTTAGATCATCTATATGGTTATTTATCGAGTCTACTATCACATCGTCGTTACTTTGTTACTTTATGTTTCGTTTTCTGCATACTTTGTGGTCATCTTTTTCTACTAAAGGGGAAAAGAATTTATATTTTGTTTGTTTCGTGTATGTTTCTGTGTTCCTTTTAATTGTCTCATTCTCTTTTCCTTTATATTTCCCAAGCTTTCTGTATCCATTTTGTTGTTGCACCATATCTGGATAGTCTAAATACTATGATCCTAAATTATTCTCATTGTAGGCCGTATCTGGCTAGCTATTTGGATTTAGATTGTTCATACTACAAAAATTGCCGAGCTATTTAGTTGTCCTCCGCATGCATCTTGTATTGTTAGTCAGTGTGGATTATAATCGTTGGTTATAATTTAGTGTTTTTGTGTGAGTAGGTATTGG
>NW_010927598.1:0-501 GCF_000633955.1 Camelina sativa | reverse complement strand
AATTTGCTTCTACTCTATTTGAATGATCCCAAAACAAAAACAAAAAATTGATCTATGTTGCTAATTTGGCGTTTATGTTTGTTTTTAAGGTCTTATTGGAATGTAGGTGTGGGATTGTGTAAATTTTTAGATGGCTTTCACTTTAAAATAGAAATGGCAATTATGATGATGTTAGACTGTAT
Organism: Camelina sativa; assembly: GCF_000633955.1. NCBI lineage: Eukaryota > Viridiplantae > Streptophyta > Magnoliopsida > Brassicales > Brassicaceae > Camelina > Camelina sativa. The sequence continues at coordinate 319 of NW_010927598.1, read as the reverse complement.
AAAACTTTACTGGAATGTTTACGAAATGCGCGAACTTGTGGTAGAAACATGTGTTAGAAAACAATGTTTTGCATTCGACTGTTAGAAGAAAAAATTTGTTATTGGTTACATATTGGGGTTCGGTGTCCCACCACTTTTAGTTTTGTTTCCAAAATCCAATGACACTATCACACTACGTTTTGTGTTTAGATTATAATTTTATTGGATCGTTTGCCTGCTTTTTTCGAATAAATCAATGGCCCAAACTGTCCACACACTAGAGTTACGCCGTCTAATGGGCTCACATAAGGTTCATAATTTGAGATTATTTTACATAATT
>NW_010927597.1:0-502 GCF_000633955.1 Camelina sativa | reverse complement strand
GAAAACCGATATCCAACAGCTGTTACTTGAAAAGGGAAGCAGGTGTTCAGCCTCCCCTTTGTCCTTCTGGTGATGACCCAGATGCAACTTGGAACGTCTCAATGAAGGCTTGTATATCACCTTACTCAGTGAGTAAGTATATATATGCCTCTTATCACTAACTTATATAGTATTAATAATCATTAAGGTTGTTATCCATTTCATGTTTGTTAATACACCCAGGGATGCATAAAGAAAGATGGAGTGGACTCGTTCCCTGGCCACGGAGGCTTACAGCTCCTCCACCACGTCTTGAAGAAGTCGGTGTCACTCCCGAGCAATTCCGTGAAGATACGGTAATTCTTCTCTCCCTACATCGAATGCTCTATTTCTGTAATCCAGATCCTGAGAACTTCGGTTGCCATGCATCTCTATGTCCAAACACTTTTTGATTGCTGACTAAAGTGGGGTGCGAGTGCAGGAAACATGGCGTCTTAGAGTGATAGAATACTGGAAACTGTTG
>NW_010927596.1:0-502 GCF_000633955.1 Camelina sativa | reverse complement strand
TTGACGGTCTGTATCACCATATTCTAGAGGCTTTAAAGATTTTTTATCGACCTTACAAATCAACAAATGATCGGTGCTACCATATTCTAGAGGTTTTAAAGATTTTTTATTGACCTTACAAATCATCAAATAATCTTTCTTCATATTGTTTCCTCACTTTGCACAATACAGAAAATCATTTTCTGGTAGGTCACTCATCCTGAAATTGCTCCAGTCCAAATGTTTAACTATAAAATTTTCTCATAATGTTTGACCAAAAAATATAAGTGCAATTTCATAATGCAGATACCCAAATCAAATATGTTGGGCTCATCTCAAATACCACATTATTTTAATATAGTTTTTTTTTGTCAACTGATTATAGCAAGTTCTCGGCTATAATAGTACTTTTGCAGCATTTTTTGCTCAAAAATATGTTTTTGAAACCAGTTTTTTTATTGAATGTCATTAAATCTTTATATTCATATCCAAAAAGTTTAGTTAACTCTCTCTACTATCCTTA
>NW_010927595.1:0-502 GCF_000633955.1 Camelina sativa | reverse complement strand
TCTTCTTCTTCTTCTTCTTCTTCTTCTTTTCTTAATCAGTCTTGGCCTATTATTGATAGCCACTAGTAGTAAGTAGTAACTACGAAATAAGATTAGGACGATGGTGGTTGGGGGGATATGGTCCTGATCCTAATCTTGTATATCTCTCTGAGAAACTTGGCGTCTGAAACTCTGCAAAAAAAGAGAGAAAAGTCAAATATATAAGGAGAGGGATAGGACACGTGTCGACATGTAAGGGTAGAGAGAAGAGCTTCTAGAACACACGTGGGTGGATGACGCTGCCGATACACGTTTCGCATAGAGAAGTCAGTTGCTGACGTGGCCATTAGTCGATGTTGTCACTGCTTACGTCTGTCGTCTCGGGGGGTCCACTCCCTTGTTCGTAAAAATCCAAATCCGACCGGTCCGACTCGACCGAACCCCTCCTTATGGATTCTTCGTTTCCGGTCGGTGGATCTGTGGTCCCACTTTTCCTGCCCTATTTTTGTCTTTTTGCAAAAGG
>NW_010927594.1:0-502 GCF_000633955.1 Camelina sativa | reverse complement strand
TTTTTTTTTTTTTTTTTTTGATGTATTTTTAAACTTTTTCATCAATCATAATAAATAAGTAAATTAATTTAAATTAATTAAACAAGTATTTCAATCAAACCAGCATAATTTAAATTAATATATTTCATAAATCCACCAAAGAAAGAGACCTTTTAACTTTTAAGCACATGATAAACTAGGTTTTTGGCAATGATGAAAATAACATAATAATCCAAATGGTGGGGCTCGTGGATATATTCTCTCTTTGGTATTACTCGTAAAACCCATCCATTTGAATCACTCCAAAATATGTATGTAAGTGTAACGTCTTATTCACATGCATAAGTAAGGTAAGAATGGAACTATGGAAGTCCTTTAACCTAGCTAGTGGTCAAATGTTAAAATGTTTTTACACCAGATCTAGGGTTAAAGTCCTAAATAATGCAGTTCCTTATTAATAGTGTAAGAATAATCAAAAGTTTCAAAGTATTGGAGGTAGAGTCGTTCATCTTGGTCTCGAGAA
>NW_010927593.1:0-502 GCF_000633955.1 Camelina sativa | reverse complement strand
CTTCTTCATTATCCAAATCGTTTTCCAAAGTATAAATTTTCATCAAAACCCCTCGCTTATTTTTGGTTAAATTCAGGCCAAACAAAGGGTTTCACAGAGAAATTTCTGTGTTTTTCTTCGATATTATCATTCAGAAAGAAAAAAAAAAAAAGTTACAATTTTTATTTTTTAAAGTCTCTTCCCTTTTTTCAGCAATGGAAGATAAACCATTAGGGATTCTGAGGGTTCATGTGAAAAGAGGGATTAATCTTGCCATTCGTGATGCCACCACCAGTGATCCTTATGTTGTTATCACATTGGCTAATCAGGTTTGTTTGTTTCTTTGTTTATGCCGTTTTTGATGAGTTTTAATGTGAGAAAGGAGTGTGTCCTGTTTTTGTGAGATTTCAAATCGAATTCGTAGATTGTAGGACTTATTATAGTCACATGGAGGGACTTATTAATCCACACATGTAAATGTTTTGGTGGCCACCATGTGATAAAGAATCTCAATTTGATCTTT
>NW_010927592.1:0-502 GCF_000633955.1 Camelina sativa | reverse complement strand
CAACTAAAAGACTAGTAAGAGAAAAACGAGTTCTGGTCTTAGACGAAGAGACATGGAAAAATTCCGAAATTTTGTATCTATCGTCTCTTGCTACTAAAGATGAAATAAGAGTTTGAAGTATTTTCTATTCAGTGTCAACTCATGCATTCAAAGCTAAGTTACCATTCCATTCGCAAATACTCTTCCTGATAAGTATATTCCAACTACTGCACAACACAACTAACAGAGGATAACAAAGCTGAAACCAGATGAGCATACCATAAATCAAGAATCTTCTGCCATGGCCCCTTTTCATCTCAGCTTCTACGTAGAGCCAGTCACTGGGACTGCAAGCAGTAACAATGTCTCAGTAAATTTGGAGTCTATCGATTTATAAAATCCGGAAATCATGTAACAGAAATGGTATACAAAAATTTCAAAGTTTCTATCCCAGAACCATGAACTTGGTAGACATTATACCTGGCCAAAATACCGTGAACAAGAACAAGAAGATGATCAGGTT
>NW_010927591.1:0-502 GCF_000633955.1 Camelina sativa | reverse complement strand
ACATGTATAATTTCTAGTACTTAGACTTTGTGATTTTCAGTAGGTTCAGATTTTCTGTTTTCCTGTGATAAAGAGTTAGGTTCTCAACACATGTGGTTTCTGTAGGGACCTTGTTGGTGGGCGGGTTTAAGTCACACGATATGTTTGATTCTGGAGCTACTCATAGCATCATTACTCCAGAGTGTGCAGAGAGTGCGGATATTGGAGGAGATCCTGGGGAGCAAGCGGGAGTGGTCAGAGTTGCGGGAGGCAAGTTTCTGAGTGTTATTGGACGGGCGAGGGGTATTGATATTCATATCGCAGGGGAGTCGTGGCCAGCAGATTTGCTTGTTAGTCCTGTATAATTGTATGACGTCATCTTGGGGATGGATTGGTTGCATCGGCATATTGTCCATCTTGATTGCCATCAGGGTAGAGTGGAGTTTGAGCGTTTAGGAGGGAAGTTGGATTTTCAAGGTATTAGACCGACTTCAGGGAGTCTCGTGATCTCGGCCATGCAGGC
>NW_010927590.1:0-502 GCF_000633955.1 Camelina sativa | reverse complement strand
AGGGATGTTGAGTATGATGTTGGGAGTTGGGTGTTCCTTAAACTACGTCCATATAGGCAGCAAACAGTGGCAAAAAGGGCATGCCAAAAGCTTGCAGCAAAGTATTATGGACCATTTGAGATAATGGAGAGGATTGGTAAGGCAGCCTATAGACTGAAACTTCCAGATGGCTCCAAGATACACACAGTTTTTCACGTTTCTCAACTCAAGAGAGTTCTGGGCGAGCATCATCAAATAATGCCATTACCAGAGACGTTTAATGATGCAGAGGAGTTGGTCATTGAACCAGAGAAGGTCTTGGAAACTAGATACAATGATAAAGGAGTGTTAGAAGCTTTAGTCAATTGGAGAGGATTACCCGCGCATGAAAATACATGGGAGGTGGTTCGTGAGTTGAAAAGACAGTTCCCTACTCTAGCGCTTGAGGACAAGCTTCATTTCGATGGAGGGGGTATTGATAAGCCTCTTCAGGTTTATACCAGGAGGAATAACAAGGTAGCTG
>NW_010927589.1:0-502 GCF_000633955.1 Camelina sativa | reverse complement strand
TTTTTTTTTTTTTTTTTTGGCAAACGGCGGCCTTCACTCTCTAGTAAACAAAGTTTCTTTACTTTTTATTTTTGCATCCAAAAATGTCCAAGCAAATAGATATGACAGCAAATACTTCATAAAATCTATAATGTTTTTATTAGGGCGGCCTTCGCTCTCTAATAAACAAAGTTTGTTTACATATGTGCGGCAAGTGTGTGTGACAATCTTTACATTAGTTAAATTCTCTCATTAAAGTACACATAGTTAAATTCTCTCATTTGTACTCTAAATTGATTAATACCCTTACAAGTGTTTCTGCCTAACTAAACTACTAAAGTAATAGGAAGAAATGTAGGATTTTGATTGAAAAAAATCTGCATGACACATATATGAATCAAGAACAAAATTCTACAATAAGAACACTAACTATGAAACGGATTATGTAAAATTTTTTTAAAAAATAGCACAAAGTTAAACGGTAAAAATGTTTCGACCAAAAAAAGGTGTCGTTGTCGTTGTC
>NW_010927588.1:0-502 GCF_000633955.1 Camelina sativa | reverse complement strand
TTTTTTTCTTTTAGGGTTCTTTATTTTAGGATTTTGGGATTTGATTTGAGGAATTGGGTATTTTACTTGTGTTATGGACATATTACCCCGGGTCAGGTTATAAACATCACTCGGGTTTTAATTTTGGTTTTGTATTTGGTATGAATGGTTTTCTATCGGTTTACTCTTTCAACCGATAAGATCAAGATATATGGGTATATAGGTTGGGAGGAATTTCAGGAAAGCCATCTAGGACGAGGGTAAAGTTTGGGCTCTATCTGGTACGATATCATAGTTCTCAATTTCTCATGGGGAAATAGGATGTTTTCCCCATTTCATAAAAGTGAGTAATTTACGGTAAATTTGTCGTACTTTGGTCGAACAAAAGTGGTGGTGTTATTGGTGTTTTCGACATTGGTCATTGGTGATACTTACATATTTTGGATGAAATAAAATCTACAAATTGGTGATGTATTGCCCGTTGCAACAGTGATAACTAAAATAAAAGAACCCTAAAAATGTG
>NW_010927587.1:0-502 GCF_000633955.1 Camelina sativa | reverse complement strand
TTTTTTTTTTTTAATTCCAAATCAAAATTTTTGGTTTTCAAATTATGTTATTTGACCCTAAAAAAATACAAGTCAAAGCACAATTAAGGTTTTCATTTTTATTCAGTAAAAGATGATGGTACATATGGTTCCCGTTGGTAACATGTACATATTGATAAGAAAATTTACATAATGTATGTGTAAGATAAAATGTAACTTATGCCATAAAATTATCATCAATGTTATCAATCGAAGTCTAAAAAACCTAAAAACGGTAATAATCTAAAAATAATTGTTATTTATAATCCTCAAAATTATATACTACATTTTTTAAATATTATTAACAAAATTTAATAATTTTATTTACGATTTTTTTATTCCATAATAGTTACAAACTTATGATTAATTTAGTAAAAGTAAAAGCTAATATCCTCATTTTTATCTAAAAAAAAATCTTGGTCACACTTTCTAACAATTGATATGATATGATATGTAAGAAAATGAAGAATGTTCGGTCGACTAC
>NW_010927586.1:0-502 GCF_000633955.1 Camelina sativa | reverse complement strand
CTGAAACAAGAGTGCTCTCGCCACGTTAAGGATATGTCGATGCTTTCACTCCACTCCTCCATTCTGCTGCGGTGTACCAACACAAGACGTCTGGTGTATGATTCTTTTTTCTGAAAATTCTTTTGTGAGACAAGGGAATTCTGTCCCGTTGTCAATTCTAACTATCTTGATGTTTTTGTTGAATTGATTAGATACCATAGTCAAGAAGTTCTTTAGTGTTTGTTTCACTTGTGATTTCTCTCGAAGTAAATACACCCAAACTCCACTTGAGAAGTCATCAACAATTGTCAAGAAGTAAAATGAATTACACAAAGTGGGACTACGATATGGTCCCCATAAGTCGCAGTGAATCATATCAAAAACTTCATAGCTTGTATTATTACTTGAGTGAAAAGTCTCACGGCTATGTTTTGCTTTTACACAAATTTCACAAACTGAAAAATCCCAACTTCAACTACAACCAACAGAAACCAAATCTAAAACACCATTAGATGGATGTCCC
>NW_010927585.1:0-502 GCF_000633955.1 Camelina sativa | reverse complement strand
CAGATGATACCCATGTGTTTCTACTAAATTCTAAAATCTCCCCAAAGTTTTATAAAAATACAATGTAACCCAATTTTTAAAAATTGGAAATTAACTTGACAACTGGCAACGTAACAAACGCAATTAATGAAGCAACAAGGAAGATCTTTGTGTATGTACTCCTAATCTGATTAAGATCTTGTTAACGTTAAAATACTTGTTCTGACGAATTTACCCTCAGGAAGAAGGAAAGGAAATATTGTCTCAACACGATGTCGGTTTAGCTCTACCTGAGACTTTGTTTCATCCGTGAATTCCTTGGGATCAAAGGAAGCTACTTCCTTTAATTTCCTTTTCTGAAGTCTCTTCTTCTCTTACAGTCTATATAAATAGGGTATCAATCAGATACACGCTTAAAGCCAGCCTCTCTCTCTCTATCTTTCCTCAATCCGATATCCAAACTTGTGTGTGTGTTTTTTTAACCCTAGCTAGCTTACAACGTTTTGGAGCGTTCAACAGAGGA
>NW_010927584.1:0-502 GCF_000633955.1 Camelina sativa | reverse complement strand
CAAAAGGAAAAAGAATTCTGCAGACGGACGCAAGTGATTGCTATTGGTGAGCAATACTCTTAGAAGAAGACGAGAAAAGGAAAAGACATATATGTGGCTATAAAAGTGGAGTCTTCAAAGATAGCGAAAAACACTACCATTATACTTACAAGGAGATACTCGCTGTCAAAAGAGGAATTGAAAAATTTGAGTTTCATTTGGTGGGCCAACATTTCCTCATCGAGATGGACATGTCATCATTTCCAAAAATGATTCAGTTCAAGNTACCACAAGCTCAGTTACTCAGGTGGGCAAGTTGGTTTTCCCAGTGGAAATTCGATGTTAAACACATCAAAGGAAAAGACAACTTCCTCCCAGATTTTCTTTCAAGAACTCAGCGTCAAATCTCGACAATAGTACCCATGATATACACCCTCAGTCCAGACAATCCAACATAAGATAACCTACGGAAAAATATTGCCGATATGCCGCATGGAATAAGAGAATCGTTACTCGACAATGT
>NW_010927583.1:0-502 GCF_000633955.1 Camelina sativa | reverse complement strand
TCGACAACTCAGCCGTATCAGTCAAATGTTTGAGAAATACTTTTATTGAAATTTTTTTTTTTTAATTCAAATTCAAATTTTAAATCTTTTTAAATAAAAAATCGCTAAAATTNGCGTGTGGTTCTTAACAGTAAACATAATTATTGTTTGTGTCTCTCCAACAACACTTTTTGTCTTCTCGAGAAGGTATATAATAAATTAATATACCGTAAACAATAACTCAGCCATAACGTTACCATAACTCAGCCAACCCCAAATTAGAATGACTATATAACCGACCAAACTGATCCCAACCGGAAACTAATTTTTCCATTATTTTCAGTTAATTACGGTTATATTCGGCTTGCTATCAGTTATATTAAGTTAATCGACCTAATTTGGATAACATTTGGGTTATTTATGGTTATATAGTCGTCTAACCAACACATAACCGGAAATAACCGAAAAGTAATTTCAAATTTTTTTAAAAAATTTGAAAAATGGTTATCATATTAGTATATCC
>NW_010927582.1:0-502 GCF_000633955.1 Camelina sativa | reverse complement strand
GTCTCTTCACCACTAAGCTATTTTGGTTTAATCACTCTGCTTGGTTTAAAAAAGAACAGAAAGTATTAAAATTGTTATACTTTTGCGATAGGAGTTTGGATGCATAAGCTTTTGCGTTTTACTTATCCTTCAAAAACATTGTTTAACATCAAATATCCAAACAGTACATTTAAGGTCTTGTCAATAACAAAAACTATTTATGAATGTTGGTCGTTATAAGCCTTTGTGTCAGTCCGATCCAACATCGACCCCTTTGTCCTTGAAGAATTCTTGTTATTGATTCATCAACCTCTTTATCAGTGCTTTGTTTTGTTTTATGTTAATCTCTTTATCAGTGCTTGTTATTTGTAAGATTTGGTTTGGTTCTCAACCATTCTTGATGATACCTGCAGCCAGGTAAGAGAAACAGTCTGTGATGTTGCATTCTTGCACAATGAGCAATTTTTTTGTTTTATGTTAATGTTTTTATTATGTTTTGTAAGTTTGAAAATTAATTAAAATG
>NW_010927581.1:0-502 GCF_000633955.1 Camelina sativa | reverse complement strand
CATCTTCCCCTGTGCACCACCACATTGGATCTGCGCCGGTATTAAACTCGCCTTTCTGGGACAGACGACAAGCCTATGTAGGTGAATCTCTAGAATCATCTGGCTTTCACATAGGTTCTCATGGTAGCATGGGGCTTCCTGGATCTTCACCCTCACATCCAATGGAAATTGGTTCTCATAAGACTTTCTCCCATGTTGGTGGGAGTCGCATGGATATAAATTCCCAAAATGCTGTACTGCGATCTCCTCAACAGTTGTCTCATCTCTTTCCTGGAAGGAGTCCAATGGGTTCCATGCCAGGGTCCTTTGACTCGCCAAATGAACGATACAGGAATCTCTCTCACCGTAGAAGCGAATCTAGCTCTAGTAATGCGGATAAGAAACTGTATGAGCTTGACGTTGACCGTATATTACATGGGGACGACAGGAGGACAACGTTGATGATTAAAAACATTCCTAATAAGTAAGTGAATTTTGATTGTCTTTGATTAAGATGTAATCT
>NW_010927580.1:0-502 GCF_000633955.1 Camelina sativa | reverse complement strand
GGTCAACTTCTCCCCCCGCTGCTACTGGAGCTACTGGATATCGACCTAAGAGATTACAGTACAGGAGAGGCTGATACTTGACTAAATAGATCAAAAATGAGGGACTCACGGTAACATAGAAACTCTTTGGATTTTGGAAAGGAATCGATAAGCCAGAGGGGATTACTCCTCTCTGTGCTGGAATGTATGGGATTGATGGATGGACAACTTCTGGGAGTAAACTGGAATACCTGCTACCCACCATGGCAGATTTGACTAGCCAAAAAAGCAGGGGAGTTTTCCTTTCTTTTATAAGTGAATTCCTGAGTTGGTAGCTTCTAGTGTGCTGCTAAGGGCAAAGCTTTTCCTAGTTTGAAAACTAATCATACTCCCGCGACGAGATAGGTAGTTATGCTCAGCGGGGCCCGGCTATGTGATCAGATTTTCTTTGGCTATTGGGGCAGAGGACCGGATGTCGCCTTCTCTCATGTACTTGCTCAATAGAGTGAACAGGGGCATCACG
>NW_010927579.1:0-502 GCF_000633955.1 Camelina sativa | reverse complement strand
TTTTTATTCAAGTTTCGCGGCAACGCCTCTCTTCACCTCTTCTCTCTATTTCATCTCAATCCTTTTTTTCTCCATCTCTCTCTCTCTCTCTCTCTCTCACCCTCTTTTAAACCTCTTCCTCTAATCGATCTCTCGAACAAGGTTTTTGTGAGCTTTTCTCTCTTCTTCTTCTCTGAGTGTATTGAGCTGTGTAATCGGTGAGTTAGATCTGTTGTTTTGATTTAGGGTTTTTTTTTTTTTAAAACAGAACTAATTGGGATTTTTTTGAACTTCACTTTATTCGATTTTTTATTGGAGAGGAGTGTTATGGTTGGGGGATTGGTTTTGGGATTCTGGTCGTCGATGCGTTTCTTTTTAAAATCGAAGTTCTTTTTTTACAAATAAAAAGGTGATTTTGGATTCGAAGTTGTGAATTTGATTGTTTTGATTTTGTTTTTGAATCTCGAAGAAACGAGAGAGTATTGGGTAATTTGAATCTGGGTTCTTCTTCTTTTTTTTTTTT
>NW_010927578.1:0-502 GCF_000633955.1 Camelina sativa | reverse complement strand
AAGATTCTCTGTTGTTAGAGGCGGCCATAGACGAACTCAGAGTGCCATCGTAAGCTCTCTTTTCTCTTTGCTTGTCTTATTCCAGTAGAGATGGTTATATGGAACATGAGATCTTTGTTCTGTTAGATTATTGCTTGATCTTTTTCTTCATAAAGATTCCTTCTTACTTCTTAGAGTATGATGCTTCTCAGTTTTGCTTAATTCTTAGAGTTGCTTGTTTTCAAAAAATTTAGCTGAATATTTTGAGCTTGTTTTTCATAGGTTCAAGCTATTATCTGCTTTTGTAACCTGATTAGAATTCAAGCAATAGTTGAATCTAAGAATCTTTTATTTATCTGAAAAAAAAGCCATAAATTGATTCCAAGCTACACTTGAACATGAATCTTGTCTTATGGTCAGGATGGAAGGGAAACATTACCTCCAAGATCTGATCCTGTTGCTTCAACTAACTCCGTAACCGCTTCAACTCATGGGATCGAAGTAGCAACAGAGTTTAAACCGG
>NW_010927577.1:0-502 GCF_000633955.1 Camelina sativa | reverse complement strand
GGGGGCTTTTTCAACGTCAAAGGAGAGATGATGTAGACAAAAACGATGAGCAAATTACGGAAACGCCCCTCTCTTTTTTTTTCTTTTTTGTTAGGTCTTTTTGACTCTCTCACTAAATGTCTAAATCCCATTAATTTAATTATAATTATAAGACAGCTAATTAGTAGATTTGCTTTTCTCCCTATAATCAAAATCACAGATTCTCAATAACACTTTTTGATAACTTTCCCTTTGGTTAGGTTGCTAAATGTATATGTTGCAATCAAATAAAGGGGGTCAATAATTATGGTCAAAGTGTGAGGCAGGGGTAGAATGGTAATTAGACAGCAAATGATTGAGGAAGAAGAGTGTTGAAGAACGTGGGGGGGGGGAGAGAAGAAGACGAGACGACCCTCTCTCTCTCACATCGTCTCCGTTACAGCGAAACCCTCTCCACGACATACCCGCCGTTTATAGACCCCACTACTTCCGTCCGTTATTGCTGACGTGTCACGACCGTTCC
>NW_010927576.1:255-503 GCF_000633955.1 Camelina sativa | reverse complement strand
GATTAAAAGTTGACACAAAAAAGTGGATTTGCTATTATATATAGATTGGCTTTGAAACTGAGATCATTGAATACAAAAAAATATCTAGAAATAATAAGAAAGAAGAGATAAAAGCACTCCAAAAACATTACAAAATATGAAAATAATGGAAAAAAAAAAAGTTAACGACTCGGGGATTGTTTCATATCCAAGTGTTCATCTAAATTTCACATGGTAGTTCGAAACGGCACAATGGACAAACATGATTC
>NW_010927576.1:0-161 GCF_000633955.1 Camelina sativa | reverse complement strand
CATATAGTGCACTTGTCGGAGATGGACATCGTCGTCTTCTTGTATACTTTCCTTGACAAAGACTCAACCGCAGACTTACTCGCCGGTCTAGATCGGATATGAATGGTGCTCTCATCAATTAATGGTACTCGCATATACATGGTAGGATCAGTAGGAGTGAA
>NW_010927575.1:0-503 GCF_000633955.1 Camelina sativa | reverse complement strand
TCCCTGGGAGAGAGACTGACCATTGTTGGTCCTACCGTGGAGGAGCTTGAGCTGTCCACTTGCATGGCTGACTCTGATGCTTCGGTTCTGCGGCAGAGTGTTGCCTCATGAGCTGCCATCCGAATGCTGTCGGAGCTAGAGTCAACAGGACGTGGCAGGCTGCTGGCGAGCTCTGGGAAGTTGAGACGAGCCTCACGTCCCCTGAAATGAAATGCTGCCACGTCATAGGCGGTTGCAGCCATTTCAGGAGTCTCGAAACTGCCTAGCCAGATACGGTTCTTGGTCCCCGGTTCACGGATTTCAGACACCCATTTCCCCCATTTTCTCTTCCGGACACCTCTGTATGCAGATGGTACACCTTTTCCTTCGTTTTCCGCTTTGTCGCTGTTACCGGAATTCCTAAGACCAGCCATGATGAACACACAAACACACACACACAAAGTACGTTTTTGCTCAAGAGTGTTTGTTCTTTTTTGTATTTTTGTCTGCTTGGATTCTGATGT
>NW_010927574.1:0-503 GCF_000633955.1 Camelina sativa | reverse complement strand
GTTACATACTTTGACCCGTGAATGAGTAACATAGCTGTTTACTGCTTTTTATAAATCTTTTCTCTCTGTTTTAGCCTGTTTTCTCGGATTAAGCCTGTTTTGGGAAAAAACGGGTGTAAGTGTTGTCTAAACACCCCAAATTCATCCCGTTCTCTAGAATTAGTCCAATGCATTGGATTGTCATACATTCTGACCATAGAAACAGTAACAAAGCTATTAACTGCATATAATCAATGTTTTCTCGGTTTTAGCCTGTTTTGGGACAAAATGGGTATAACTGGTGTCTAAACACTCCAAATTCAACCCGAACTCTTATAATTAGTCAAATGCATTGGATTGTTACATATTTTGACCCTAGAAATAGTAACATAGTTGTTTACTGCTTCAAATCAATGTTTCCTCTCGGTTTTAGCCTGTTTTCTCGGTTTAAGCCTGTTTCGGGATAAAACGGGATTCAGTGTTGTCTAAACACTCCAAATTCAACCCAAAGTCTTATAATTAGT
>NW_010927573.1:0-503 GCF_000633955.1 Camelina sativa | reverse complement strand
TGTTAATCAATCTAGTTTAAGCATTGAACTCGTCATATTTTGATTTCCTTCTCTTAGTTGACTTGCACTAAATAAATATTTTAGTAGGATGTTCCTAGATCTAATCTATGAAATTCAAATTCTTATGCAATGATGTCGTTTGGATTTTCGTCATAAGTTGATTTCTGGTTTGTGTTGTTCCCTGTATGGAGATACAAGTTGGCGCAATTATTCAAAACTCTTCTGTATGGATAGTCTTTTTGTCGTCCTATTCAATTGGCTTTATGATCTTGTTTGTCTTAACATTTGACTCATTGACTAATTTTGTTAAGAACCTAGAGAATACCACTGGAGTTGTACTCTAGCTTTTTTGGCTTTCTGCTATCTAAAATCCAATTCCTGAATCCCTGAATAATTTCTTTAGCTGAACTGCATTCAAAATGTATCATTCATATCTCAGTTTAATTTTTAATGGAGCCAAAAAATGTCAATGGGGGCATTCCGAGAATCGAACTCGGGACCTC
>NW_010927572.1:0-503 GCF_000633955.1 Camelina sativa | reverse complement strand
ATGTTCACACATCAGAGATTAAAGAAGACGATATCCATGGGACACTTGTTGCTGACAACACTGTCGGAGTCAATCACGACCATTTTGTGACATTCCGTCTTGATCTTGACATCGATGGTACAAACAATTCTTTTGTACGTACCGAACTTGTGACCAAGGCTCCGAAATCTGTTAACACACCAAGAAAAAGCTACTGGGCTACTAAACGAAAGACGGCGAAAACCGAGGCAGAGGCTCGGGTGAAACTAGGGCTTAAAGTAGAAGAGTTTGTGGTAGTTAACGCTGATCGGAGAACGAAGCACGGTAATGAGGTTGGATACCGTTTATTTCCGGGGCCGGTTTCAGGCACACTTCTAACTCAAGATGATTACCCACAGATTCGAGCAGCATTCACCAACTATAATATGTGGAACACCCCTTATAACAAATCAGAGATTTGGACTAGCGGTTTGTATGCAGATCGGAGCCAAGGCGACGACACGTTAGCCGTATGGTCCCAAAGG
>NW_010927571.1:0-503 GCF_000633955.1 Camelina sativa | reverse complement strand
CTGAACCACCGTCTTGATGAGAAGCTCTATCTGATCTTCTACTGACAGATCTGCCTCTTCTCCTTCTGAATCAGAATTTACCTTCTCATCTACGTCCGTGGTTTCCAGCACCACATCTTCTTCATCTTCCTCAATGACCCCCAGCAGTGCAAGGAAGCTGTTAAGAACCTCTCCTTTGCCGACCTCTTCATCTGAGTCGTTTTCACTCCAAGTGATGTAGGACTTCTGCTTGTTTTCCCGTGAAGGACAATCAAACTTAGTGTGACCGTAGCCCTTACATCCATAGCATTGCAAAGAGTTCTTCCGTTTGTTGTTTGGACATTCAGACTTGTAATGTCCAAAACCCTCACATTCAGCACACTGTCGTTCTTTCTTGTCACCCTTCCTGATCTCCTTATCAGTATCGGATTTCAAGACCGATGATGTTCCCTTCCGCTGACCTTTTTCAATCTTGCAAAAGTATTTCTTAACCAACAAGCCGACTTTTTCTTCATCTGCAACTT
>NW_010927570.1:0-503 GCF_000633955.1 Camelina sativa | reverse complement strand
CAAACTCACGATTTTGGCAAGTATAGGGGCTGGGATGTGAAGATCTCCTCGCGGAGGTAACTACAAAAAAATCCAAAGAAAAAGGTCTCACATAACATATTGATTCGGAGATCTGAAACAGTATATGTAAGAAAACGAACCTGTAACTTTAGTTGCTCAATAGCAGCGCTGATTGACTCCTCCTCATTTTTTCGGTCACATTTCCTTGTCAAAGCATCGACAGGGCCAGGGTAATGTCTACGGCTAATCAAACGTTTAGCAGCCTCGTCGGCGGTGTAGTATGTTGGATCCATGTTCTCCTTTTCTTTGTGTTCTGTTTGCGAGACCTTACATGCTCCTTATAAAGCTGATTCTCCTCATTCAAACGAATCCACATGGATAATGATTACTTAAACTACTTCCTACTAAAAAAACGTCGCCGATGTATATTGGGGCGACATTACTATCCACCTTTTCTTAACCACATGGATATATTTTCCATGGTTCCCTATATACTTGCCTAA
>NW_010927569.1:0-503 GCF_000633955.1 Camelina sativa | reverse complement strand
AGTAATAAAATGTTGAGATTTGCAAATAAGCTGAAACCAAAATTTAAAAGCTAAAACCAAATTTGGTCATTAGCTAAGTAGAAAATGATGGAGAATTTTATTTTAAGTTATGTTATATTTAGTTTTTGTGATATATATTGAAAACAACAGAAAAATTCTTTCAGATAAAAAAAAAAAACAAAATTTCACATTTCAATTAGTAGAAAAATTTGTTTCTCACTCATTCAACAACATGATAGAATTATTTATTTTGTTGTGTAGTACTTCTCTGTTTTTACTTCTTAGTATATAGTAATCGTTGTTACTCATCAGGTAGGAATTTATTCAATTCGTTATAAGTCAGATCATTTTTGTGTTTAAATAGTAAACCATCGTTTATTGAGAAGTTTTTTATAAACACAAATATTTTGGGTGAAAAATATTAAATCATAGTGTTTACAAAACTATCGATCTTTGAAATTTACAAATATTAAAAGATTTGTTGGTAGTATAAGCTTAATTTA
>NW_010927568.1:0-503 GCF_000633955.1 Camelina sativa | reverse complement strand
TGATCGAGAGAAGCTTCCTTTATGTCCCTTTCCTCATTAATGCTCCCCTAATGGCTATATGTCGATTGTATGGCTATAATAAGCCTTATACACACATTTGTAAACAACTAATCTAAGTCATATTCTCTTTTTCTTATTCTTTGTGTTCTTACGACTCTCTCTCTATCTCTCACAAGTCTTTGATTCCGCAAGTCTAACATGGTATCAGAGCTAAGTTGTTGTTCTTGACAATCTAACTCTTCTATTCTCCTCATTCTTCAATTCTTCCCACTAGATTCTTGCTCTCGTTTCGTTTTATTCTCCGGATAAAGTCTTTATCCAACGGTCCATAGCACACAAGTATGGAAAACTCAAAACCACTTGTGTTACCAACCGTTCTCAAAGGGGGAAACTACCTCCTGTGGCCAAGAACCACCAAAACCGCACTATGTGGTCGCGGACTATGGAGCCATATTGATGGTGGTAAAGCTCCAAGAAATGCCACCAAGGAAGATGGCAAAGAA
>NW_010927567.1:0-503 GCF_000633955.1 Camelina sativa | reverse complement strand
TTTAGTGAGAGAGGATCACCTAAACAGGTGGAAAGAACTTAACGATGGGGATAGAGACATAATCATTTGTCTCTTCACCAATATTTGATGTGATCCTTCAGGAAGAACGTACGTTGACGATATAGGAGAGTTGGCTTTGATTGACATAAATCATTGTTTTTTGTGTGTGGAATCAACGAATCATAGATTATAGATATGGATTGCGCTCTCAGTTAATTTGTTGATGCTCAATGCCTTATGCTTTTATTTAAGATAATAGAGGAGAAAGGTCCCATATATCAATTATTTATTATTGTTATTATCCCAAAAGAGCTTCAACTGCAACGATAGAGAAAGGTGGCTTTGGAGAAGTCTTGTTGATGGGATCGAATTATTGGAAGACACTTCAAAAAGCCTTTCAGAAGTACATGGAAACTGCACAATATTTGAACCCAAAGGTACCACACTAAAAAGTTCTGGAACAAACATTGATGCACTTTTGAGAGGTCATGAACGAAAGATCA
>NW_010927566.1:0-503 GCF_000633955.1 Camelina sativa | reverse complement strand
TGCCAAAAAATTGTTTTAGATAAATTTTAGTTTTAAATATCACGTGACGGTTATATAGCAGGATTGATTTGAGTTGATATAAATATAAATGAAAATATGATTAATTCGGTGGTCATCATGTTATTGTTTTATTAACACCGTCAATATTAGAATATTAAAAAATTAATTAAATTAATTAAATTACGATTATGTAAAAAACAAATATCATGCAATATACCATGAATTAACCCTAAAATTAACCATCTAAATCNATATGATCTCAAACACTAAACAAAATCAACAAACAATTATAACTTAAAATTTAAAAGTTTTAGTTTAAGAAAAAACCGCGGGTGAAAATCTAGTATATATATATATATATATATATTCCGATTTTAGTCGGTTAGAAAAACAAAAATAGGCTAATGTGACGTCCAAGTGGGCGGCAAGCTATTGGCTCGTCTTTAAGTTATTAACATGTGTATGTAGTTTTTATTTCATTCGGACTAATAATTTCGTTTTTT
>NW_010927565.1:0-503 GCF_000633955.1 Camelina sativa | reverse complement strand
TACAGAGGAAAGATGTTTGGTTTTGTTCACTTGTACAATGGCCAAGAAGCTGTATCCACTGGCTTCATCAAGCTCTTGACCAAGTCTGATTCCGTCGTCAGCACTTACCGTGACCATGTTCACGCTCTCAGCAAAGGTGTCTCAGCTCGTGCTGTGATGAGTGAGCTCTTCGGGAAGGTCACCGGTTGCTGCAGAGGTCAAGGTGGATCCATGCACATGTTCTCTAAAGAACACAACATGCTTGGTGGATTTGCTTTTATTGGTGAAGGGATTCCCGTGGCCACTGGTGCTGCGTTTAGCTCCAAGTACAGAAGGGATGTCTTGAAACAGGACTGTGAAGACGTCACTGTTGCGTTTTTCGGTGACGGGACTTGTAATAACGGACAGTTCTACGAGTGTCTGAACATGGCTGCTCTCTGGAAATTGCCTATTATCTTTGTTGTGGAGAATAACTTGTGGGCGATTGGGATGTCTCACTTGAGAGCCACTTCTGACCCCGAGAT
>NW_010927564.1:0-503 GCF_000633955.1 Camelina sativa | reverse complement strand
AATCCAATTCATTTCACTTATTGTAAGAGTTCGGAATAAATTTGAAGCGTTTAGACACCACTTATACCCATTTAATCCAAAAATAGGCTTAAAACGAGAAAACAGGCTAAAACCGAGAAAACTTTATTTCGAAGCAGTAAGCAGCTNTGTGACAATCCAATGCATTTGACTTATATTAAGAGTTGGGAATGAATTTGAAGTGTTTAGACACCACTTATACCCATTTTGTCCCAAAACAGGCTAAAACCGAGAAAACATTGATTTGAAGCAGTACCCAGCTTTGTTACTGTTCCCAGGGACAGAATGTGTGACAATCGAATGCATTTGACTAATTATAAGAGTTCGGGATGAATTTGGAGTGTTTAGACAACACTTCTACCCATTTTGTCCCAAAACAGGCTTAAAACGAGAAAATAGGCTAAAACCGAGAAAACATAAATTCGAAGCAGTAAACAACTTTGTTTGTGTTTCTTGGGTCAAAATGTGTAACAATCCAATGCATT
>NW_010927563.1:0-503 GCF_000633955.1 Camelina sativa | reverse complement strand
ATGATAAGATATTAATTGCACCGATGCATTCTTGTTGGTAGATTTTAATTAAAATATTTTTAATCACGAGACATGTCCTCCTATCGAGATGGCTAGTACATTGAACCACTGTGCCGCTAATAGTAGTATATACATATTTTTTTTTTTCAAATAATGATTATGTTAACAAAAACGAGAGATAATGTTAACAAAACAACAACCAACGTTAACTATACACTTTTAGGATTTGATTAAACATAATGAAGGAAGCGGAAATTACGACCGAGGCGTCCCAAAGCCCTCACATCACATCACATCACATGGATGCACGTGAACTCCCGGCAACATCACGTGCACGACGGCTGTCGTCGTCCCTCCGGCGCATTTTATTATTTTTTGATTGCTTAAACTTTTTACGTATTTTAACCAAATCAAATCAAACCTAACCAATCAGAATTTAAACCGAATCAGTGCATCATATATTTTGTTTAAACATTTCTTTTGGGTTGAAACAAAACCAAATG
>NW_010927562.1:0-503 GCF_000633955.1 Camelina sativa | reverse complement strand
GATACTTAAGAGGCACCACTTCTCTTGGTCTTATGTATAATCGTGAAAGGAAAAACAGCTTGGTCGGATATGGTGATAGCAGCCACAACTCGGATGAAGATGATGGTAGAAGTACAGCAGGTCACATTTTTTATTTAGGTGCTAGTCCAATTACTTGGTGTACACAGAAGCAATCTACGGTTGCTATGTCATCATGTGAGGCTGAGTATATGGCTTGTACTGAAGCGGCGAAGCAAGCAATTTGGCTTCAAGACTTGCTTAGCGAAGTGACTGGTTCTGTTAGTGAGAAAATCACAATTCTACTGGACAATAAATCGGCGATAGAGCTTACAAGAAATCCGGTGTATCATGGCAAAACCAAGCATATACATAGGAGACATCATTTCATAAGAGAATGTGTCGAGAATGGTCTAATAGAAGTGGAGCATGTTCCTGGAACAGAGCAGAAGGCGGATATATTAACTAAGGCACTTGGGAGAATAAAATTCAAGGGGATGAGAGAG
>NW_010927561.1:0-503 GCF_000633955.1 Camelina sativa | reverse complement strand
GCTGTAAGAAACATGCGACTTGAATCATCGCACTGGAGATGCCGGCCTGAATAAACACAGTCATGTGTGTTTATCTGCCATTTCTGTGTCTTTCCTCTGCCTTCTTCTAGAATCGATGGGACTAACAATGAAGTGTCAGGACTGGAAGGGTCTTGTTCATAGCAAAGTTCTACTTTCTTCATCATCTTCACAAGGTCACACGCATCAAAGTGCTCAAGTACCTTTGAGGTCATCCCTGGAATTGGACTCTGTAAACTACTTCTCAACATCTTCTCTAGCTCTTTCCTGCTAACAAATCCATTTCTTTCCCCGGTGTTTTGCTTTCTTACATCAAGCTTTATCAACTGAGCAAGAACCTCACCACAAAACCACTCGTAGTCTAGTATCAAAAAGCCCAACTCATCAAAATAAATCACCTCTCCTGTTTGGTGAAGGCATGTGGCTATGGCTCGCCGCCTTGTCTCAACAATCTCAATGTTCTCGTTGCGAGACTTTATTCTCAG
>NW_010927560.1:0-503 GCF_000633955.1 Camelina sativa | reverse complement strand
TCAGTTTTTCCAACAGCTTCCAAATATCCAACAAGGTTTTCTGATCAGAACGTACATCCTGCAAGCGTTTATATACAAGTAAATCATTCAAGTCTTAACTTCCAAGGATAATAACATTTTTTCACAAATCAGAAAACTAAACAAAATCTAACCTGGATATGTTCTTTGCATAACTTCTCCTTCATGTCTGGAACTTCTGCTTGTTCATCATCATAAGAGTGAGCCTCTTTCAACTTCTTTTCCTTTTGACTACTTCTGATCTCACCATCTTTACCAGCTTCTACTTTTCGTTTATTCTTCCTCACATTCACTGTTTTGAATCCTTCCCAAGCATTGTCTCTTAGACGATTGTGAAAAATATCTTCAATCAAGTTTTCAAGGTCTGGATCCTTGTTGTCATCCGCGTCGCACCATGTAGGATACAGATCATCCTCTGAAACTGGAAGCATATGCCTAACACGGACCTACAAGAGAAAAAGCAATAAGTATTTGAACTTTAAAGG
>NW_010927559.1:0-503 GCF_000633955.1 Camelina sativa | reverse complement strand
ACAACATAAAAATCAAAATAAATTACCAAAAAAACAAACCTGCTTAATGATAGATNTGACGATCCCTGCAACAACAACATAAAAATCAAAATAAATTACCAAAAACCAAACCCTGCTTAAAGATTGTGTGTAGATGATATATATAAACAATCAACTTACTTTAGTATAATAGAAGCTGGGAAGATGAAGCCGAGACAAACGGCTGCAGTTGCTCCAGTGAATTGGAAAGCATCCCAAATGCTTGGGATGAAGTTTGCACCCAAGAAGATTACAGAAATGAGACCGGCAGTGAGGCAACCGAACCTCACATTTGAGGAAGTTAATGAAGGAGCAGAAGGGAACAAGAGCCCGTCAATGTTAATCCGCNTGAGACCGGCAGTGAGGCAACCGAACCTCACATTTGAGGAAGTTAATGATCGAGCAGAAGGGAACAAGAGCCCGTCAATGTTAATCCGTAGAGGGTAGAAAACAATTGGGAATACAAGCATCAGATGAAGCGCATA
>NW_010927558.1:0-503 GCF_000633955.1 Camelina sativa | reverse complement strand
AGTGAAGTTCGGACGTATCGTGAAGCGAATGTGGAGTGGATAGAGCCATCTGAATCCGACGCGGCGTGGGAGAGCACCATCACGACGATGAGACAGAGAGAGAGACTACCAAGAGATGATTATTAGAGAAAAAGTGATGTTGAGGAAAGTGCTTAATGGGAATGGAGGAATAAGAGAAACACCTTAGGGGGGTTTTATATCAATTAAATTAGTTATTGATATTGATTGATTGGGTTACCATGTGGGTTACTTGGGTGGGTTGGGTAATAATATATTATATAAACAATTTTTTGGAAACTTCCTTTGTCAGAATATTTCTTCCCCAAGGCCTATACTTTGTTTGAATTAGTAGAATAATGCCTCTAGTTTTGTTTTCAGTTTTGAGACTTTTGATCCATTAATCTCTTTTTGAGAAAAAATTATTTTTTCAAAATCTAAATTAGAATCCTATGGAACATAAAGCACACTGAAAACACGGTTTCTTTTTCTTTCTTTGTTGTTTT
>NW_010927557.1:0-503 GCF_000633955.1 Camelina sativa | reverse complement strand
GTTGTTAAATAGCTTATCATGTTTGCGTGAAACCCAACCACCGCCAACTTCTCACATATCTCGTTCGCTAATTATATCATTAGAGATTATTATCAGCTTCATAATTTTTTTTACGAAAGATCAAATAAATTGAATATATAGTATATTGTCGTACCGAAGATGAAGGGCATGGTGATCATTCCACCCTTTGGTCGGGTTCGTCTTCCATGAAGTGCTTTTTCTTCTTCACTGATCTTGTTCTTGCTCTGCTCCTCCTCCATGTTCTTGAGTGTTTTTGCTTGTAATAGTTAATTATGTTTAATATATTTTGTTTGTTGTAAGTAAACTTGTGTAAGTGTTGAAAATGGTATTAACCAAGAGGGCAATAATATTTATAGGCTTTTTTGGGTTTATAAAATTAATTGGGTGCTTTATAGTGGCTCTTGTCCGTACGAGATCTATAAAGGAACGCGACTGTGACGTCTACTGTTTTACCAGCCACGAGTTAAACCAGATTTGGTTTA
>NW_010927556.1:0-504 GCF_000633955.1 Camelina sativa | reverse complement strand
GGGGAAATTTCAGACTTTAACGAGACCGTCCCCACATACATAGCGAAAGGTTATGGTTCTTGGAAAGCTCTTGCAACAGGCATAGAAGATCAGGTCGGCGATGGCGATGAAAAACCCCAATGGAGTGAATTATTTGAGCAATCAGACTACAGAAAATTCCATGATGCAGTTAAAGAACATCGCTTTGTAGTAACCCAAGAAATATTACCAAAAGCAGGAATTCGTCTGGCGTAACGAGTCTGGCTCAATTGGTTAACATACCCAATTTTCAACAATTCCTAAAGCGGGGCAACCATGATAAAACCTGGCCCAAAACCAAAGCGTGAAGATGGAAAGGATGATAGAAGGCATCATGTCAATCCGCCCAACAAGCCCAAACATCCGTCGCTCCCCACACACAAGCCTGTCAAAAAAAAATAGCTGAAGGCGATTTAACGGAGCGAATCAAACTGAAGTACCGATCTAATTTGATCGCCCCAGCGCTGTTCTACTTTCTGACGTATG
>NW_010927555.1:0-504 GCF_000633955.1 Camelina sativa | reverse complement strand
TCCCAAAACAGGCTAAAACCGAGAAAACAAGCTAAAACCGAGAGAAACGTTACTTTGAAGCAGTAAACAGATATGTTACTCTTTATATGGTCAAAATATGTAACAATACAATGCATTTGACTAATTATAACAGTTTGGGTTGAATTTAGAGTGTTCAGACAACATTTAAACCCGTTTTATCTCAAAATAGGATTAAACCGAAAAAATAGGCTAAAACCGAGAGAAAAATTGATTTGAAGCAGTAAACAGCTATGTTACTCTTTCCAGGGTCAAAATATCTAACAATCCAATGCATTTTACTAATTATAAGAGGTCAGGATGAATTTGGAGTGTTTAGACACCACTTATACCCATTTTGTCCTGAAACAGGCTATAACCGAGAAAACATTGATTCTAAGCAGTAAACAGCGTTGTTACTGTTTCTAGGATCAGAATGTGTGACATTACAATGCATTTCACTAATTGTAAGAATTCGGGATGAATTTGGAGTGTTTAGACAACACT
>NW_010927554.1:0-504 GCF_000633955.1 Camelina sativa | reverse complement strand
TTTGTGAAAGATGTTAGATTTGATCACTGTTTCAACTGCTGCGGCTTTTTAGGTATCCATAAGAGTTTCGTTGATTCAAGTCATTTGAGTTTGGGAAATGATTTTAGGACTTGGTTCTTATATTTCAATCGGCGCTGTATAGTGTTAAAGTATGGGTCTCTTTGATGTTTGGATGATTCACTAGTGAGATAATATCAGTTCATTTTCCTCCGAATTGTGTTCACAAGCTTAGAGGAATGACTTGCGTTTTGTTGGTGGATGATTTCAAAGCGTTTTCTGAGATTTTGTCTGGATCTAATTTCTTTGAGGCCTCTCTAGTTTGTGCATTTCTTGGTAGGTGAAGTCTAGTATATGCCATTGGTATGTGCTGAGAAACTGAAATGTGGATGGTGGTTTCTTGTATAAGCAAAGTGCATTTTTTTTAGTAATCTAAACTATATTTTTTTGGGTTTTTTTTCTAATTGTGGACTGTTTATCTCTGTTGCGCACTAGGTTCGGGCGTTT
>NW_010927553.1:0-504 GCF_000633955.1 Camelina sativa | reverse complement strand
AATGCCCTCGCAAAAACAACGCAAATTGCGAGGGACAATATCAATAGAAGATTCCTTGCAATTTAGTTCAAGCAAATCCCTCGCAAACTTTGTGATGGCTTTGCAACTTTTATTTCCGTCGCAACAGCTGAGGTTTGAATGATGAATTATTCATTTTGTAATTATAATTATTTTTTAATTATGCAAATTAATTATGATTAATGTCTAATTATGCACACTAAAATTCATAAATTAGCCAAAAAAACTTTTAATTAAAACTGAAATTAAACTTGTAAAGTACAAAATGTTGTTAAAATTACATAAACGTAATAACATAAGTTTAAAACATAAATTCAAACACAAGTACAAGTTCAAACAGAAGAACAAGAGACCATCAAACACAAGTAAAATTGAAGAACAAGAGACCCTACGCTGGTCTCGTGATATCTCCTGCTCCGGTCTCAGGTCTGGTATCTGTTGCTCCGGTATCAATGGTGGCATCAGTCTCAGGTCGGGGAAATCTTG
>NW_010927552.1:0-504 GCF_000633955.1 Camelina sativa | reverse complement strand
GTTGATTGAATGAAACCTTAATTCTTCTTCCTTTTCTTTTTAATTCTCTCTTTCTTGTCTCTCACGCTACAACGGTTTCTCAACAACTGTAGAACTATTGGGATCAATGCCTTGTCTGGCCCCTTTCCCAAGGAAATTGGTTTGCTTACAAGTCTAAAATCGCTGTAAGCTTTTTCTTCTTATTTAAAAAAAACATAGTAAATGTCAGATTTTGATGCTTCCTTAATATTGAACATATATCTTTTTTGTATGCAGAGGTATTGGTCTAAATAACTTTTCCGGTCCTATACCAGCTGAGATTGGGAACTGCACAAGACTACTGAAAATGTGAGAAACATATATGATATATATAATACTTTTGTGTAATTCACTAATCTCTGCAGTGTTTTTTGCTAAAGTTAATCTCTGCAGTGTTTGATTAATAATCTTTCATAATCATCATCTAGTTTTGTTATTATTTTTATTGCAGATACCTAGGAAATTCTGGACTTAGTGGAGAAATAC
>NW_010927551.1:0-504 GCF_000633955.1 Camelina sativa | reverse complement strand
AAATAAATCGGTTCTCACTGCATATATTATCTAAGATTAAAAATCAAAAAATCAAATTTGTTTGCAAATTCCAAGAATTAGACCAGCATTAAAGTTGAAGTTTAGTTTGTTCACAAAATCGCAAAGTCAAATCTCTTGTAAAAAGAAATTTTGTTCATCAAAGTTTTTTATTAGGAAATCAACCAGACTCTCGTATAAATTGATTATCCTAAAATCTTAATTCTAAGTGATCAATCTAGACTAAGCAATAAAATCAACCAATGATGAATAACATAGAAGAATATGAATCCAAATAAGTCAATCAATCTAACATAATACAAAATCCCTAATGAAAATCCCTAAACCTAACAAGTGGATTACTCAGACATAATTGCAGAAACACAAATCATAATTTGAATAAATAGTATTAAGAAAAAGAGTAGGAAAATAAAGGAGTTCGAAATATCTCTCAACAAGATCAACTTCTGACTTGTTTCTCCAAAGCTCTCTGAATCTCTCTCTCAA
>NW_010927550.1:0-504 GCF_000633955.1 Camelina sativa | reverse complement strand
CCTCCTCCGTTGCCTCCCCCACCGCCCCTCTTAGCTCCCACCGCTTCGCCACCGCCTCTTCCGATTGAATCTCCTCCGTTAGCATCTCCACCGTCTCCTCCATTAGTATCCCCACCGACTCTTCCATTAGTATCTCCACCGTCGCCTCCGTTAGAATCTCCATCTCCACCGTCTCCTCAGGCCTCAGCTCCTTCCGGTTCACCGCCATTGCCTTTCCTTCCCGCCAAACCGTCTCCGCCGCCTTCTCCGCTTCCCTTTGAGACATCACCGCCGGGAAACCCCATTTTCCCGCCGCCTCCTTCACTTCCCTCCGATTCAATCCCGCCGGCGAGTACGGCTTCTCCTCCACCGCCGTCTACTCCTCGCCGCCGTGCCCCTAAGCCTTCGCTTCCTCCTCCCACCAATTCTTCCCCACCAAAACCTTCTCCGAGCACTCCGACTCTCCCGGAAACTTCTGCTCCACCTAAACCACCGCTCTCGACGACGCCATTCCCCTCTTCATCC
>NW_010927549.1:141-504 GCF_000633955.1 Camelina sativa | reverse complement strand
GTTCTCAAAGGTAATGAAATTTGGTAGGTTTATTCCCAAGTCTTTCAACGTCATTCTACTTTTTACAGAAGTAGTTTTGGATTTAAACTCGATGAGTTATTGGCAGTTTCGTGAGTCACGTTTTCTCAGACGCGAGTTGGAACCATCGGGGATTGTAATTGAGATCGTGGTCTCGTCTGGTTCCTGATCGTGCTGACATTTTGTGGGAAGCTTTGTGACGTCTAGGGATAGCTTTTCACCGGAGCGATTTGGTAGTTAACGGTTGGTTTTCATTTAAGGGTTTTGTCTTTGAGACTGTTATTTTCTGATGTTTCTGTCCAGTTTTGCTATAAGTCGTTTTTGGTTGTGTGGCTTGTTGTAGGG
>NW_010927549.1:0-120 GCF_000633955.1 Camelina sativa | reverse complement strand
AGGGTCTCAACTGGTTGTATTGGTTGTTATAATCAGTTGATAAGGTGAGTACATGACCATGGCTTATCTAAGCCTGAGAATTCTTTGTTTGCTTGATTTGTTGTGTTTTGTGGTGTTGTT
>NW_010927548.1:0-504 GCF_000633955.1 Camelina sativa | reverse complement strand
TGTTGGTCCAAAGGCCGTTCGTGAAAATTTTGCTGGCGTGATCAGGTGGGAACTACTCATGCTCCTATGGTGTTAGTTTAGTTTTTTATGTGTCGATCTAACTTGTGTTTGTTCTTTTAAAGGCAACAAGATGTTAGAGCAACAGAGATCGACAAAGTTGACTTGCATCAGTCTTTCCATGCTGGTGACATTGTTAGAGCTATGGTTGTATCCTTTGCACACCTAAGATATCTTACTTACTGTCTATTAGTATCTGGGATTTTTTACAGTTTAGGGGTCGACCAGTGCTTAAACATTTCTAAGATTTGTTACTCTGTGCCATCCATTTACTCTTTTCACTCACACATCTTGTTTTTGTATAGTATAATTTGAATGTAGCGTAGTTGTAGTCTATAATAGTATATGATGTTTTAGGGAATAACATCTGAAGTTTCCTTAACTTGGACTCTTAAAGCTATCTCTTGGTGATGCACGGGCATACTATTTGTCGACTGCTAAGAATGA
>NW_010927547.1:0-504 GCF_000633955.1 Camelina sativa | reverse complement strand
AATATCTTTTGTTTCCAACTGAAAATAACATGATTGACTTTTGTCTTATATATATATATATATCATATACACAAAACATTTCAACGAAATGACCATTTTAAAATTAACATATGGAGCAAACCGAACTAAATGAAACATATCCCTATATAGTTGCAATTTTTCGCTTGAATAAAATTCTAGTTTTTTATATTTGTTCATTGATGATTCATCCACAAAATACAATAGAACAAATGTATATCGCCTTAAAATGAATTCAAATACGGCACTATTAGATCTGGTACAAAGAAAACATAAACTGCATAAGGTAAGTATGATAATGATCGTAGCACCGACAGAGTGTTTTATACCCAAAGAAATAATTAACATATAGAGAAATATGATTTGAAATCTTAAAAAACTTATGCCTTTTAACAAAAAAAAAATATATATATCTTAAAAAACTTCTTTCTATCAGCATATTGTGTTGGGCAGCTGTAATGGCGCAAGAGACTTGTGGAGTTAGTT
>NW_010927546.1:0-504 GCF_000633955.1 Camelina sativa | reverse complement strand
TAGTAACCAGAGATATTGATATGCATGCAAGTTGTGTCTTAAAAGGAAAAGGCATGAGTATAGTTTAAGCATAAAGAACGCTGAATTATTTTTGATCATAAGAACTCATGGAATATTTTGTGCCAACTAATTTTAACTATATGAATGTGGTAACTCAAATAGGCAAAATCGGGTGGAAGCAAATACCAGTCCACATATGAAGGCTATGGTTCCCCAGTAAGCTGATATTCTTTTCTGTGTTTGTATATGTTGTGAAATGGGCTGATTGCTGTTAGCATGGCCATTTCTTATTCTTCCTTCACTCCCTTTCAGATTAGAGAAGAGCCTCCTCCGCCTTATTCATATTCTGAGCCACAAAGTCGTGAATCGTTTGAGAACCCTGTAGCAGGGTCTGGTTCTCGAAGTTATGAATCAGATGATGAAGAACCTAGGAAATCTACTGGTACAAGATTTGGAACAGCGCTCTATGACTTCACCGCAGGAGGAGATGATGAGGTAAGCGTG
>NW_010927545.1:0-504 GCF_000633955.1 Camelina sativa | reverse complement strand
CATCAGCCTCAACATTGAAGCTGGTGTTGACACATCAGTTAAAATAACTGATCAATTAAATTAAAACAAATAATACAGATCATCTTACAAATTGCCACAGTGGACACGTAATAATTCTCTCCTCTTCATCAATCAATTTCAGAAGTTAGTTTATTCTTCTTATTTCAACCTAACAAAATTGTTTCTCTTCTGCGCATCTCAATTAAAACTCTTATTCTTGACAATTCTGACGATCGCATAAGCGTACGGTGATTGCTTTAGTTTGTCTAACTATGATTCTTCTACCTTTGTTTCCAGTTAACAAAATTATGTTCTTTTATGTCTCTTAATTTGGGGGATTGTAGAAGATTTCTAGGTTTTCAGTTTGAGATGGATTTTTGATATAAGTTATGTGTTTGACACTTGAAATTGGAGGAGATCCAAGTGAGATAAAGAAGAGTAATCCGGTGAAAGAGGACACTCAGAGATTTTACACGTCTAAGGGAGAGCATGTTGGACAAGGTT
>NW_010927544.1:0-504 GCF_000633955.1 Camelina sativa | reverse complement strand
TTAGATGATAGCGAGAGATACAAGTTGGAATACCAGAAACGTTATGATGAATCCAACAATGACAAGAAGAAGCTGGAAGATATATACAGAGAGCGCATAACTAAACTACAGGGGGAGAATAGTTCTCTGAACGAGCGATGCTCTACTCTGGTTAAAACCGTGGAATCTAAAAAAGAAGAAATCAAAGAATGGAAAAGAAATTATGACCAGATTGTTTTGAAGCAAAAAGCTGTTCAAGATCAGCTTAATTCCGAAATGGAAGTCCTTAGGACAAGAAGTACTACATCTGAAGCTAGGCTAGCTGCAGCGAGAGAACAAGCGAAATCCGCTCAAGAAGAGACTGAGGATTGGAAAAGGAAGTATGACTATGCTGTGGGAGAAGCAAGATCTGCTCTGCAAAAGGCTGCTTCAGTGCAAGAGCGTTCAGGCAAGGAAACACAATTGAGGGAAGATGTTCTTAGGGAGGAATTTGGTGTCACTTTAGCGCAGAAGGTATCTTTTTTT
>NW_010927543.1:0-504 GCF_000633955.1 Camelina sativa | reverse complement strand
AAAAAAACATCAAACGGTCATATAAAGGGGAATAATAAAATCAACAACATTGGAAAAAGGAAATTTTCCTTTTTGCCAAAAATACTACAAATATATTTATATATTGTTTTTCTCTCAGATAATAATATTATTCTTTTTGCTCGTAAAAATAAAAATAAAAACACAAAAGATGAGTTGGATGAAACATTGCCGTGAGATTTGGAGGTGGAACCATATAGAATTGTTTAGCTTCGCATCTTGGTATCTTTCGGTGGCAAATATACATGGGGGAAGACGGATATCCCATTCCGAGTTAATCTTCTCCACCATTTTTACAACTAAAATACAAAAACGATGTCGCTTCATAATTATAACTTGATTGAGAATATGTAGTAAGGGATATGTGTGTTTTCTCACATAACTAAAGTGCCCTATAGACCAAAAGTGTGTCAATTGCTTAGTTTTTTTTCAATCTCCCTTGTTTTTATTATGTTGAGTTTTATGTCTTGTGACACTCAAAGTGAT
>NW_010927542.1:0-504 GCF_000633955.1 Camelina sativa | reverse complement strand
CAGTCAGTGAATTAATGAATGACACACAAACTGGCTGGAATTTAGAAGCCCTACAAAGATATGTGGTCCCAGAGGATATACATCTCATACAACAAATCAAAGTAATACTAACGGAACAACCAGATCTTTTGGGTTGGCATTACAATGATTCTGGGATTTATACGGTCAAATCGGGTTACTGGTTAGCAACTCACCTGGCAGACTATAGAAACCAAGATGATGTGCCTTTACTTCATCATGATCTGAAGACTGCAATGTGGAAAACCAAGGCTGCTCCGAAATTAAAACATTTTCTCTGGAGAATTCTAACAAATGCTTTGGCAGTGAGAGTTGAACTTAATCGTCGCAGGATAACAACTAACCCCATTTGTCCAAGATGTTTACAGGCTGAAGAAACTATTTCGCATCTTCTGTTTGAATGCCAACATGCACGAGACCTCTGGCAGACACAACAAGCCCTTTATACTGAGTTGTATGCACAAGATTACTCTTTGGCTGAGAGGA
>NW_010927541.1:0-504 GCF_000633955.1 Camelina sativa | reverse complement strand
ATCATATCCTAAGCCTCTATGAGTCTTCTCTGTCCTTCCATAGCTAAGAATTTCATCTAATTGCTTCGTCCCAGCAAACATGTGAATCTTCTTATGTTGAATTTCAAGTTCAGTTTGCAGTTTTGCGGATTTTTCTTTTTCTGCATCCAAGTTGCTTCTTAGTTCTTCACATCGGTTAGCAAGATTAAGTTTTTCTTTGACCAATAATACACTCTCTTGGCTAAGCTTTTTCTCAGACTCTAACTCATCCTGGAGGGTTTTAACTAGATTAGTAAGACGTTCCTTCTCCTTAACTAATTCTTGATTCTCCTTTCCATGGCTAATGAGAATACTTCGAACCTCATTGTAACTTTCTATCATTCCTTCTTCGTTTTCTTCTTCAGAATCTGAGATTTCTTCCCCATCTACAAACTCTGTAATGCCCAGATAAGCCACAAAATTCAGAATTTCTTCGTCACTATCTTCCTCAGTGTCTTCATCCATGCTTAACAAAGACTTCTCCTT
>NW_010927540.1:0-505 GCF_000633955.1 Camelina sativa | reverse complement strand
TGGGTCACTTCGGTTGAAGCAGATTGCATAGCATCGGAGTCAGTGAATTGTGAAGCCAAACCAGCACCCGGAACTGATGACCCTGCATCTACCAAAGTCACTTCTTTTTCCATACTAGAGTATGAATCTGACTCTGGTTCCTGGAAGAGGGGTCTCTGAACCCGCTTCAATGGTGGAACCCCAAAAGTTGCAATCTGGACCGCCACTTTCTCAACCTGATCCAGGATTTGTCCCTGTTCCAACTCCTCCATTGGAGCTACACCCAAGGGTGGTGCAACGTTCGTGGTAGGTCTAGCCCTGTGGCAGTGATCATTAAACTGCACAGAGTTGTTGGACCAGCGGGGTTTAGATGAAGGTTCACCCATTTCCCTTGAAGACCGACGCTTTGCCCCTCCATCATGTTTTCCCTTAGGTGGACGCTGACTGGGCTGAGATGATCCTCGACTCTCCACCTCCTTACCTTTTCCCTTATTCCTGTCATTCATGACAGCTCCTTTGTAACTCT
>NW_010927539.1:0-505 GCF_000633955.1 Camelina sativa | reverse complement strand
CCCTCCATCTTGAGGGGGCATGTTAAGGATACACCTTGATACGCAAGTGATAAGCTCTTCAATACACAATATTTCGTATCATGATGTATATAGAATGTTCTGTTTATATTTCTAACCTAGAATGTTTCCTCTGTACAACTATATATATGTGTGTAAAGGTCTCGTATATGAATAAGACTCATCTTCTACACTTAATTCCTTCATCCCTCTACAAAGGATTTTGTAACAAGAAAATTTAATCAGACAGAAGAAAATAAATGTCTGTGTATAAGATGAA
Organism: Camelina sativa; assembly: GCF_000633955.1. Taxonomy (NCBI): domain Eukaryota; kingdom Viridiplantae; phylum Streptophyta; class Magnoliopsida; order Brassicales; family Brassicaceae; genus Camelina; species Camelina sativa. The sequence continues at coordinate 228 of NW_010927539.1, read as the reverse complement.
TGTTTTCGCTTTCTTACGGTTAGGCGTTCTTTATACTTTGCCTCAAACACAGACATAGCAGCTAGAGAACCAGAACCCATTGTAGAGAATAAAGAGTCAAGAGTGTCAGTTGAACAGTGTGGGTATATATGTGTATAAGACAAATGGTCAGATGTGATATGAATAACGATTGCTCTACAATAATGTTGGATAATTCCAAGACTTGGAGACTAAGTAATCTCTTCCTAG
>NW_010927538.1:0-505 GCF_000633955.1 Camelina sativa | reverse complement strand
TTTTTCAACTACCTTGCTGGATTTGACAAACTTGGAACACAATTGAATATAAAAGACCACCCCGGATTTTTGGATTCAACATAAGGGACTTATGTGTGATATTGACCGTCCTCTCCAATTATGACTACCATGCTCTCGTAGGTCTCATAGGTACGTTCATTCCCACACATAACCACTTTCTTCTCCTCGTCGATTATATAACTTACATTATTCGGACAATATCTATCGGGATTTGGTATATCCACTGTAAAGGATTTGCTATATATCAAATCTGCAGCATCGCCAACAACATCAATATTACTGGTTATCCATATCACCATCTTTGATGTACTAATGTTCCCATCTACCACTAAGAGTTGTTCTTCTCTAACAACTGATGGAGTCATCATATACCTATAATAACCCTCAAATGGTGGCAGAGAGAAACGTTTAAATATCTCCTTTGTAAAATCAAAATAGATTAAGAAATCACCATTTTCTTCCTCTGAAGCAATCCAGTAAGTAT
>NW_010927537.1:0-505 GCF_000633955.1 Camelina sativa | reverse complement strand
TTGGTTACTTCCGTCTTGCAATCAATCATGTGGGTAAGTTAATTTGAAGTCCTTTTGAATCATGTGTTCACCGTTTTTACATTTTTTACCAATCGACTTTTAAAAATCAAAAGTTGTATAGATTTGCTGAAGTTAGTTTATTAGTAGGATTTTAAAACATAGAGTTGTGTATTAGGTCCGCGGTTTTGATCGTATTTTGTGACTGATTTAATTTCTGATTGTGTTGTACATTTCATGTATTGGACACAACAACGTCGTTCAAGTCGAAGGATACGACAATCATAGTAAAGGTAAATATTTTCATTTTGTAATGACCATTTAGAAATCAAATAAGCAATTTGTGGTTTGCACTGACTTACTGTGGTTTGCACTGACTTAGTATAGTGTTTCAAATGCAGGAAAATCAATGACTGGTAAATAGATAAAGCAAAAACAGATAAGTACTACTACTTAGTACGTTGATAAAAGTATATTAAGCGAATGAAATTACTAATGTGTATAGAAA
>NW_010927536.1:0-505 GCF_000633955.1 Camelina sativa | reverse complement strand
ATTAACGTAACATAAATAGAGATTGTCTAGCATTAATGGAACACAGCAAGGGATAAGTACAACTACGTTTTCACACTAATAAAACAAACCTTGAACTCTCCTCTAGACAAGATCCTGATTTTTTTGGGTCTACCTGGTGGACGGCGGGAACGTGGTGGGTTAAGGTCACCCCTGGTTCCAGATGCAGCATCCGCCGTAGTATGACCACCAACAGACGGAATTGGATATATCTTCTCTTCGTATGAGTGGCGGATAGTCTCCTCAAAGTAAGCTGTGTCAACGAATGTATCTATAGACACACCTAAACGCGTTGCGGCTGCTATGGCATGCGGACAAGGTATGCTCAAACACTGAAACTCGTTGCATGAGCATGTCCCTTCAACCAATTTAACAGTGAAGCATTCTCCACTCCTTATCTGGACTTGGAACTCAAAGTCACTAATAGGCCGAACCGCCATAGACATGGCACTTTCGAAGTTCTCCTCAACAATTTCACGACACTTTG
>NW_010927535.1:0-505 GCF_000633955.1 Camelina sativa | reverse complement strand
TTACACAAAGATAAAAGGAAGACCCACCCCACAAGGATTCTACAATTAGACAATTTCCGAAAATGTTCAAAACCCAAAAATGGAATCACACACCTGTGAAGAGTTTGAAAGCTGTAGGCATACTTCTCTTCTGTGAAACCCAGAAAACATCTGCTTTCTTTGACATATACAAACCAGGGTCAATAATTATCGGCTTTGCTCGATGAGACCTACAAGTTTTGTTTTCCTCATCAAAAAAAAACTTGTCAAAAACGAAATGTAGAATTAGTTCGTAGCTTATATAAGTACACTTACTCTTTCCAGCCAATGTTGCTCGTATGATCGATGAAATTAAGATCCCGAGGCAGATACGAAAACGTATGCAAAAGATCTGGAAATCGAATTCAAGTTTGAAACTATAAGGTTGATAACAAAAGAGTTAGAGAGTGTTGTAAAATAAGCTAAAAAAAAAATTGTTTTACCATCTTGAGTGACGAGAGGATAATCAGAAGCACTGAGATTGATA
>NW_010927534.1:0-505 GCF_000633955.1 Camelina sativa | reverse complement strand
AGAAATCATTCATTTTCTGTTTATATGGTTCTCGGGGAAGGTTATAGAGACTGGAGAATGCGTTTTGGATCAATAGAGTCATACCTTGATGATGAGAGTTTTCAAATTTGGAGCCTTCTTCAGCAAGAAAGGAAGAAATTGCCAGCAAAATTCAACGTCCACATGGTTAAGGATCAGCAGGTTTAAGCATTCATATAGTGGGAATGATCTGTGGAAGAAGTTTAGTGCCTGAAACAATACAAAACAATTACGTAAGTTCAGGAAAAAAAAAAATATGTTAACTAACAAGAGAGAGTAAGAAAAAACAATTAACCTCAAAACTGAAAGAAGAGGATAACTCGAGTATCTTCACATGTCTTATCCCTTTGATAAGATTTGCAGGATTGCTGGAATAGACATCCTCATCATCTGGATATAGTCCATCCCATTGGGGATTTGGCACCAGTCGAAGATTGAGTTTAACTTCAACAAGTGAGTGGAAATTAACAGTAGGGTACTCATGCGG
>NW_010927533.1:0-505 GCF_000633955.1 Camelina sativa | reverse complement strand
CATTTGGATCCTCAAATCCTAGCTGTCTTGCTGCATTTTTACACATACGTTTATGTACTAATCAAATACATGATCACATGATTGATTATACAAAAGAGAAAATAATGGTTAAAAGAAAAATTTACAAAAGTCTCTAACAATATTGGTTTTTTTTTTGTTTGGGTGAAAGGTCGTTCTAGCATTAATGGAGAGAGGTGGTCCATGTATTGTAGTCCATTTTAAAATCTTTTATCACCAAAGTCCAAATACAAATGCTTCCATACAAGATATTACAAGTTATTTTTGCATACAAGTCCTCATAAATTCGTTATTTGCATATACTTTCCATGATCACAAATGAAAATGATCATTTGGGGGAAGGAAGAGCCCAAGAAATACTTATCTGTTTTTCTATTATTATTATTATAATATAGTTGATCTTGATTCTTTTTCTATCTTCTTACTTGAAAACAATTGCAATTATTTTTTCTTTTTTAAAAAAAAAAATATATATATATATATATAT
>NW_010927532.1:0-505 GCF_000633955.1 Camelina sativa | reverse complement strand
GAACTAGAAACTGATCCTGTAACAGTGGTCACTCAAAAGCAAAATCAGAACAACAAAATCAAACGCAGATCAAAATCTCCAAGTTGTGCAAAAGTTGCTTTTTGTGTTTTTTTTACAGAAAATTTATAAATTAATCATTATAAATTTTATGTATACATATTTATATCTATTATCTTGTATTCAACCACATAAACCTAATTTAAGATCTGAATAAGGATCCTTGACATAGTCCTGTAATAGTCGACTATATGCCTCAACTACATTGTGATATAGTCGACTACATGCCTCAACTACATTGCTTGGTCAATACTCCCCCTCAAGCTTAGACTTTGGCACCACCCAAAAGGCTATGGTACATAAAGCCAAGTACTTCACAAAACTGATGGATGACACAGAGTATTGTCATCACATGAGCTTTTATGAACATGTAATTGATTTTTTCAATCCTCAACAAAAGCTTTAGGGGTATTAAAATTTTGTTAAAGGTTTTCTGTAAAAAAAAAAA
>NW_010927531.1:0-505 GCF_000633955.1 Camelina sativa | reverse complement strand
TATGCACAAAGGGGGAAACAGACTTGTATCAGACATGAAAATAAGACGGAAAACTAAGGAAAAATCAGAACCAACATTCTCGTTTCCACATTATCCACAACTACAAAAGTCACTAGTGGATGCCCTTTTAACTACAAAGGTCAGGTCAAGGTGCGTGTGGCTGATTTTGAAGAAGATGAAGATTCAGTCTTGGTGGATTTCATCAAAAGGCACATCTTCTGGCCGTGCAATCACAACAGGTTCATCAGCGAACAGGGCTTTGAGGAAAGATGGAGTTTTCAAGGGATGCCGAGCCGTCATTCGTGGATACACAAACGCCAAGAAGTAGTATGCATGACCCGCTATCATTCCCTGTAGGTTGGACATAAAGCTTGAGGATGAGGATATAAAGCTTGAGGATGAGGATATAAAGAGAGATAGAGAGGGGTTACAAACTGGTTGAAACTGAATTAGGAGAGATTCCGTACCAGAAAATCCCCCCATGCACTTGCACCAACAAGGATAG
>NW_010927530.1:0-505 GCF_000633955.1 Camelina sativa | reverse complement strand
ATATCTCTTTAAGCACACAGAATAAGACACCAAGATGATGGTGGTGAAAAGAAATTTGAGCCATTAGCTTCAAAACTCCAAAGAGAAGCCTGATCGGTAATAGAAGCCTGCAATTTGCCAGTGGTCAGAACTGAGATTTGTCAAGGCTGTCAAAGTAGGGATGATCCATAGCTACTTTTGCTGAGATTCTATCAGCTGGATTGTACCTCAGCATTTGCTGCATTAGATCAAACAAATTATCATCAACTTAGAAACCCCAACAGAAAGAATCAGACTTTTAATCTACTAAAGAGATCAGAGAATCTTAGGCCACAGAAAAATCCGGCGATGGTCATATTTAAGAAGAGTATTACCGTGAGAAGATCAATTCCTCAGGAGATAGAGATGGAACATCACGTGATAAGTCTTGCGATTCCCACTTCGGATACACATGCCAGTCACGCAATGGCATTACACCGGGCCATTGCTGCTCAGTTGGTGTTCCTAGCAATCTCCATAACCCAAA
>NW_010927529.1:0-505 GCF_000633955.1 Camelina sativa | reverse complement strand
GGCAACCTTGCCTTACTGACCGAAGTCATTGACATTCTTCCATCTGCTGTTGTGTTTCCTGATGGGAAACTCTCACGAGCAGTAAAACGCGGAAAGCTTATTCTAAGCCGCGATTACTACTTACTCGATGTCTTATACGTTCCAGGCTTCAATTGCACTTTGATCTCTGTTTCTCGCCTACTTAAGCAAACTGGTTGCATTGCAATATTTACTGATACTCTGTGTGTCTTGCAGGACCGTTTTACGAGGACCCTGATTGGGGCAGGTGAAGAACGTGAGGGGGTTTATTACTTTACGGGAGTCACGGCTGCACGGGTTCATCGTACTGATTCTGGAACGGCTTCTAAATCGGAACTTTGGCATCGACGACTTGGACATCCCTCTTTTCGTATTTTATCTACATTACCGGTTTTAGACAAGTTGTCTTTTGATTCTATTCAATCTACATCTTGTGAGATTTGTTTTCGCGCTAAACAAACGCGTGGTGTTTTTCCTGAGAGTTCTA
>NW_010927528.1:0-505 GCF_000633955.1 Camelina sativa | reverse complement strand
ACAACAATTATACCCATTTTGTCCCGAAACAAGCTAAAACCGGAAAATATTTATTCGAAGCAGTAAACAGCTTTTTTACTGTTCCTAGAGTCAAAATATGCAACAATCGAATGCATTTGACTAATTATAAGAGTTTAGGTTGAATTTGGAGTGTTTAGACAACACTTATACCCATTTTGTCCCAAAACATGCTTAAAACGAGAAAACAGGCTAAAACCGAGAAAACATTAATTTGAAGCAGTAAACAGGTTTTTTTGTGTTTCTAGGGTAAAAATTTGTGACAATCCAATGCATTTGACTAATTGTAAGAGTTCGGGATTAATTTGGAGTGTTTAGACAACAATTATACCCATTTTGTCCCGAAACAGGCTAAAACCTAGAAAACATTAATTCGAAGCAGTAAACAGCTTTGTTGCTGTTCCTAGGTTCAAAATATGTAACAATCCAATGCATTTGGTTAATTATAAGAGTTGGGATGAATTGGGAGTGTTCAGACAACAATTAT
>NW_010927527.1:0-505 GCF_000633955.1 Camelina sativa | reverse complement strand
TTTTTCTTCTGCTGCAAGTTTCAGATTGTTGCTAGCTGCTCCAGCCTCTTCCTTCCAGTTCTCGCCAGCTCAAAGTAAGGTGAGGGAGTGATCTGCAGAAATATGATTGCAAGTTCTACTTTTATACTTCATGATTTCTTTGCATAGAATTAGATTTGCTTGCAAACTAGTGATGAAATGTTAATTAGGAATTGGTAATTTGGAAGTGTCATGAGTATTATAGAATGATTGAAATAATAGTTTAGGGAAGACAAGTTCATTATGATTGCTATTGTGAAATGAGAATACCATCGTCAAGATGATGAACCGAGGATTCGGTCTACCTTGAATTGACGGGTTCTTTGTAGCTCAATAAAAGGTTGACAGGCCCAGTGGAACTAGATAGGTTCAAAGATCATAGAGATGATCGAACCTGGTATTGTTGTGAAAATCTTGTTGAAGTCAAGAAAGTTGTTGTATGGTGTAGCTTTGCACAGTGTGGCAGAGTTTTTGTTTGGATTTTTTC
>NW_010927526.1:0-505 GCF_000633955.1 Camelina sativa | reverse complement strand
GCGGCAGGCTGGTTGATACAGGATTGCGTCAACCAGACAGACGCATACTACTGGGCACTTGATCCAACGCTGTGCCTTGTTCGTTACTCCAACGTTACTTTCTCCGGATCAGCAGCTTATTGGGAAATTGAGTCACAATATTTGGTCTTGAACACTGCAACCATCGCCTCCGATCTGACAGAGTTCAAGAAAATATGGGAGGGATTGACACTTCGTATGATTGCTGCAGCCTCCGCAGCAAGAAGCACACCATCGTCCAGTGATAAATTATTACAAAGTTGATTATGCAAACTTGACAAAGTTCCAGAATATATACGTGTTGATGCAATGCACGCCAGATATATCCCCGAGTGATTGTGACAACTGTCTCCGACAAGGCGTACGTGAGTACCAGTCATGCTGTGGTAATAATACAGGAGGCTACGTTATGCGGCCAATCTGTTTTTTCCGGTGGCAGATTTTTACATTCTCTAAGGCTTTTGGTAACATTACCTTGGCTCCTCCT
>NW_010927525.1:0-505 GCF_000633955.1 Camelina sativa | reverse complement strand
CAAGGATCGAACAACCTCAGCCCGCACCTGTAGCACCTGTCCGCGGAGTCATCATACGACGGGAAAATCATGAGGACGTCGACACGTACGACTCAGAGGATGATCCACCAGATACCCAGCGCCAGAAACAGAGGAGACAACACCATCGTGATAGAGGTCGTGATGAAGGTAACACGAGAGAGGGAGGCAGAGACGTAAAGCTCATTGCCCCAACCTTTGCCGGAAAGATGAACCCAGATGCATATCTTGATTGGGAGAGGCGTATGGAGTATATTTTTGAGTACTATAAGTATTCGGACCAGAGGAAGGTGTATCTAGCTGCTGCCCAGCTCACCGACAATGCACTAGCTTGGTGGGATAGGGATGTTTCCGAAAGAAAACGGCATAGACATATACCACTCAACACATGGGAAGACATGAGGTTCCAGCTGCGGAAAAGATATGTACCAGTGTACTATCACCGAGACCTGCAGAAGAAGTTTCGTAGGCTAACCCAAGGAGGCAG
>NW_010927524.1:0-505 GCF_000633955.1 Camelina sativa | reverse complement strand
AGGTGACATATCACATATGGTCAGTTTTCTTACGGATTTAATTCTCTGGTGTCCCTATACCAGAAATTCTTTTCTGCATCATCTCCATTTATTCTCACTACCCCCTTCTTTAATGAAATGACGAAACTATCCTCTAACAATTTCGAAAAGAAAATTGAACGTACAAGTACATCCAGTTGTACTGGATATCTCTTAAGTTGTACCTCTAGTTGTACCCATCGCATATTAGTTGTACCCGTCGCACCCTAGTTGTACCAGTTGCACCCTAGTTGTACCCCGCATAGTAGGATTCGAACTCTCGGCGCGCAGGTGCGCATGGAACTCGCAACCACTGAGCTATTGTGTTTTTCGTTGAATATTTACTGATTTAATTATATTTAATCTTTAACAACCTTTATTAAGGGTAATATTGTTTTTTTACCATTGAGGGGTTTTTGAGAAATTGTTTTGATGAATAAGGGTATTAGAGATTACTGTCCGTTTTCTTACCCCTATGTTTATCTAT
>NW_010927523.1:0-505 GCF_000633955.1 Camelina sativa | reverse complement strand
AAATGAACTGGACCACCTAGCCGAGCTTCACGTCCTAGATGTACCGTTAAATGCACCATGATATCGAAGAAAGTTGGAGGAAAATATCTTTCAAATTNGAGTTTCAACAATCTCAGCTTCCATTGCCAATATCTGATCCCTATCAATTACTCGCTGACACAACTGATTGAAGAATGCGCATAAGCGTACAATTGCTACCCTCGGACCTTTGGGTAACAAACCTCTAAGTGCAATTGGAAGAAGTTGTTGCATTATCATGTGATAATCGTGGGATTTCAGACCTGTGACCTTACAATCTTGTAATGATACGCCTCTTGATATGTTTGAGCAGTATCCATCTGGGCCACTGAAATCAAAAAGTCGCCTACAAAATATATTTTTCTCTCCCTTGGACAAAGACCAAACTGCTGCAGGTAAGTATGTTCTTTTTCCTTGTGTTTTAGGATGCAATTACTTCGTAATACCAAGGACCTCCAGATCTTTGCGAGCATTAAGACCATCCTTA
>NW_010927522.1:0-505 GCF_000633955.1 Camelina sativa | reverse complement strand
GATAGCCTGAATCTTCTCTGGATCTACAGAAACCCCCTCTGCAGAAAGAATGTGACCCAGAATGCCCATCGCATGCTGCCAAAAACTACACTTGCTCAACTTGGCAAACAATTTCTTCTCCTGCAGCTTCTCCATAACTGCCCTCAAATGCACTGCATGCTCCTCAGGACTCTTAGAATAAACCAGGATATCGTCGATGAAAATATGACAGATACATTCAGAAACTCCTGAAACACACTGTTCATCAATCTCATAAACGCTGCTGGCGCGTTAGTCAATCCAAAAGGCATCACCACAAACTCATAGTGCCCATACCTCGTCCTGAAAGCAGTCTTCCTCACATCTGCCTCATCTATCGGTATCTGATGATAACCCGATGCCAGATCTACCTTGGAGAACCAAGTAGCACCCCTCAACTGATCCAACAACTCATCGATCCTAGGAAGAGGTTACTTGTACTTCACAGTGACCCGGTTCAAACCCCGATAATCAATACACAACCTGA
>NW_010927521.1:0-505 GCF_000633955.1 Camelina sativa | reverse complement strand
CTAGAAAGAGTAACATAGCTGTTTACTGCTTCGAATCGATGTTTTCTTTCGGTTTTAGCCTGTTTTCTCGGTTTAAGCTTGTTTGCGGATAAATTGAGTTTAAGTGGTGTCTAAACAATCAAAATTCATCCCAAAGTCTTACAATTAGTCAAATGCATTGGAATTTCACACATTTTGACCCTAGAAAAACAGTAACAAAGCTATTTACTGCTTAGAATCAATGTTTTCTCGGTTTTAGCCTGTTTTGGCACAAAATGGATATAAGTAGTGTCTAAACACTCCAATTAAACCCGACCTCTTATTATTAGTCAAATGTTGGATTGTTCCATATTTTTTTCCCTAGAAAGAGTAACATAGCTGTTTACTGCTTTAAATTAAGATTTTGTCTCGGTTTTAGCCTTTTTTGTCGGTTTAAGCCTGTTTCGGGATAAAAGGAGTTTAAGTGGTGTCTAAACACCCGAAATTCATCCCGAACTCTTACAATTAGTCAAATGCATTGGATTTT
>NW_010927520.1:0-506 GCF_000633955.1 Camelina sativa | reverse complement strand
CAACGCAGCACTGCAAACAAATCTTCTGATAATATTAACCTTGATCCTTCTTTGAATGAGTAAAGGATGCAAGTCGGCAAGATAAACACAAGAATTTAAATCAGTGGTCATGTTTCCATTTTCTAAATAATGAATATAGATATCTATATATACAAAATCAAGATACATAAATAATATCGGGGGAATATCATTATTAACAATTTTAAGAATTTAAACATTATCGTATTGGATTGTATATTATCCAATTTATATTTAAGAACATTATAGAAACAGATATCAATGCCATAATTTAATATATTATGAAGTGTGTAAAATTTATTTTTTTGGTTTGCTGCTTGAAATTCACATCTTATTATTTATTTTTTATACATATCTTTGCTATTTTTTTTTATTCATTTACCTAATTTCGTTTTGATTTATATTTCTAAATCTGTTTTCGTTATTTGAATTCTTAAAAATTTAAAACTGAAATTACAAGGATTGTTAACCACTAAATGGAATACGAA
>NW_010927519.1:0-506 GCF_000633955.1 Camelina sativa | reverse complement strand
TTAGCACTTTCCATTTTTGGAAACTTTCCATTTTTGGAAACTTTCCAGTTTTGGAAACTTCTCCTTCAGGAAACTTTCCTTCACAACCTCGCCTCACGGAAACTTTGTACCCCAACACCACCTCATCTTGTTACTGAGTCGCACAACCAACCACCCCAAGCGACCGAGTAACAAGAGAGATAGACTGGAATACTCCTTCTCCCAAACCCTGACGATTTGATTTGATTATACATANATCCTCCTTCTCCCAAACCCTGACGATTCTGTTCCTTTTTGCTTTGAACACCAAAATCAAGTTTACTCTTCCTTCTCCTTTTTCTCTTTGTTTTCAGCGGCTAGGCAACAACAAAACACGACCTAGGTCGTTCTCCCACTTAAATATCACGGTTTAATGCTTTTTCCTAAACCAAACCGGTCCAAATCGATTAAAAACTCAATCTGGTCGAACCAGAAAATCGATTTTAAACTCTCCACATATATCTCAAACTCTTACAATTAGTTAGTTG
>NW_010927518.1:0-506 GCF_000633955.1 Camelina sativa | reverse complement strand
GCAAATCCATTATATTATTAAAAAAAGAAAAAATAGAAATCCTTTTCATGACCTTATTAATTTAACCGGGGAATTTTTTTTTAATATGTTTCTAATAGAGTGAAATTAGAATCTAATGAATATTAATTGATGTAGATACAATTATTAGACAGTTTCGCTTTTTTATTCTAATATTTTCAACCTATCTATTTCAAGCAAGATAATAATTACGAAAATATTATATTAAAAGGATGAGCCTTAATACTTAATATTATTCTATAAATACAAGTTTTTAATTAAATTCTTTATATAATATAATTCAACAGTTTTGCATTCTTTTTTTAATAAAATTAATGGGTTTACCCATTTTTTGTTTGAGGTGAATTCAAAATTGTTCGAATAGTATAATCGTCAATTACTGACATTGGTAAACGCCCCAAAGCGATTTGATTATAATTCAACTCGTGACGATCATAAGTTGAAAACTCATATTCTTCAGTCATTGACAAACAATTTGTTGGACAATA
>NW_010927517.1:0-506 GCF_000633955.1 Camelina sativa | reverse complement strand
ACAAGTTGTCCTGTTAATTTTTTGTTTTTGTTGTTTGTTACATCATCGTTATAAAATACTAGGACTCAGATCCCCACAGGGGAAGTATTTCAAAAAAATTTAAATTAAATTATAAATTAAAAATTATATATATGAGAAAATTATTCAAAAGTAATAAAGAGTTTGAAAATATATGCTAATAATAAAATTAAATATTACCCCAAAATAAGAAAAATAATAAGTACGGCTAATAATAATAAAAACTTATGGCAAAAANTTAAAATTTATTAAATATAAAGTCATAATAAAAATTATAAGTATAAGATATATTATGAAAAAAAATATAGTAAAGAGTAACAAGCATCATAATATTTATTGATATTTATATTAATAAACAACTATAATGATGAAGTGATCCTATGTAAGAATATCAAACGAAAAATTATAATAAGTAAATACAATTTTCTGATGATATAATTAAAAAAATAAATAAATTTCATGTAGAATGAAAATTTATCAACCATTAA
>NW_010927516.1:0-506 GCF_000633955.1 Camelina sativa | reverse complement strand
TTGTTGTGTAAAATGCTATTAATGTGGGGTTTATGACTGGTTTTTATTACAAGAATTTGTTTAGATGTTAATGCTAGCTTGTTTGTGTCTTTCTCTCTTTTGTTAATCCACATGAACACACGTCAAGGTATTCTTAATTCTTCGGCATCACCAAAGGCCAAAACAAGAAAAAAACAAAATTAAATTCAAATAGATTGATCAATTTTACACTGAGTTTCCTGAGTTATACAAAATGTTATATTGCATGGTAATTGCAATAAAAAAGCAAGTTATTAAACAGTTTATGTTATTTTTTGTATCTAATGGTATCTAGATTTCTTTTTGCTATAAACAAGAATGAAAATTCTGTAGCGTATTTAAAAAGGAAGTTGTGTTTGTGATCGTCGAGTATCATGATTGGTGGGAATATCGATGAATTTTCAACGAAACTATTTAAATTTGTAAATTTGCCTACATTAATTTATAAATTTGTTTATAAATCGCAAATATGTGTTAGAGATTTTTCC
>NW_010927515.1:0-506 GCF_000633955.1 Camelina sativa | reverse complement strand
GGACCTTTAAGTCAAAGTAGGTGTGTCTATGTGTTGATATATAATGTAAAGAGTCTAAATGAGTAATCTATTAGCTGATGAAAGTTAAAAAAAAAGGCATATTGTAGTAAGCTCTTAGTGAGGTTTCATAACATGAATTCTATTTTTTTTCCTGATGTCTTATCTTTGTCTTGGTGAACGACAGATGATGTGTCAACTCAACAGAGGTTTCTTTGTGACCTTATTCTTACACCTGAAGAGATGATGAGCACCAGTCTGCGACCAACAGAAGCTGAGTTTCCTCCAATCACATTAGAAAGGCCAGCCAGAATGTTAGTTGAAACAGACCATGAGCCTCACGACCCTATCAAGAAGTCTATCCTTGAAACTGGATCTCGTGTAGGAGTAAAGAGAGGAAGACCACGAAATAATGAGAAAGGACAGCTGAAAACACCGGCATCGAAGAAAAAAAAGATCAGACCAAAGGTTGTTGGTGAAGGCAAAACAAACAAAGCCTCATCATCTAA
>NW_010927514.1:0-506 GCF_000633955.1 Camelina sativa | reverse complement strand
TTCATCGCTCGTTAATCCTTTGGTTTGTGCAAACAGCGGTTTCACCGAATCTAACTATACCCAGCTCACCGAACTTTACCGGAAATACAAGGACCAAGGTCATGATTAATTTAGGGCTTTTGTTATGCAGTTGTGCAAGCTCATCTCCTTTTGTTAACTTTACCATTTCATGACCTCGTTTTCAGAGTTTGAGATCTTGGCATTCCCTTGCAACCAGTTTCTATACCAGGAGCCAGGCACAAGTCAAGAAGCTCAAGAGTTTGCCTGTACACGCTTTAAAGCAGAATACCCTGTTTTCCAGAAGGTAGGTAGAGATCAGATCAGGACGCTTGGATTGAGTTTTTTTTATTTATATATAATTATTATGAAATCCATTTACACTTGCGAGTTGTGAATGTGGGATTAGGTACGCGTAAACGGTCAAAACGCTGCACCACTCTACAAATTCCTTAAGGCAAGTAAACCCACTTTTTGGGGTTCCAGAATTAAGTGGAACTTCACCAAGT
>NW_010927513.1:0-506 GCF_000633955.1 Camelina sativa | reverse complement strand
CACTGAGTTGAGTTATTTGATTAAAGCCTTTTCTGATGAAATGACTGACGTATTCATTTTGTGTTTATGTTTATAACTTGCGAAGGTGATTGATTTTGATTATAAATTATAGTTTCTGATGGTTTTTGGAACAGAAACATAAAACTTTACTTTTAGCATCTATAGACTCCGTCAGTGAAATAAGCAAATATTCGTAGCCAGATTAGAGGAATATAATCAAGAGTAGAGAACAGCTGATTCTGACTCTTATCATTTACCAGTTAGAATAAAAGCAGTAGAAAAATTAGTTAACCTTTCTCTGACGCTGGAAAAAAGGCAAAATAAGCACAGTAGAGGAAAACATTCTACTTGTTCTTCGGTGAAGAAAACGTATGGATTCCTCGAATCCTCCCCAAGATAATGTTTTTTATAAAGCGATCATGTGCCAAAGGGGCATTAGAGACGGTCCATAAAATAGTACATAAAACGAAGTTCATTTATCAATCATGGCACAAAAAAGTCTTTGA
>NW_010927512.1:0-506 GCF_000633955.1 Camelina sativa | reverse complement strand
GTCTCTAGCTTTGTACACGCTGCTGTAAGTCCCTTGTCCAATCTATAACCAATACACAAACAACATAAGTTGTTATTTCAAATGATCACAAGTCACAAAACGAAAGAAAACAGAGAAAGATCAAACTAACTTTGTCCAACTTCTCAAAAGACTCTGCGCAACGAGGAACCCATCCTTTAATGGCTTCACCGGCAACAGAAGCCAACCAAGAGGGCCATTCTACGCCGGTGAGTTCCGTTTTATTGCTGGCCACACGACCCGGCTGCTGATGTATCGGCTGCCCAACGGGCATAGCTGTGACGACTCTTCTGGTAGGGTTCCTGGTAGGAGCTCCAACAACAACCACCGGTTTGGTGCTGTTTCGATCAGATGATGACGTGGAGGGACGACGCGCCGCAGGGTAACCATTAGCCACAATGGTGATGGAAGCTGCCGAAGTCGTACGTGTGAAGGAACCTCCCTTTTTCGATGAAGACGAAGACGACGACGGTGGAGGATGAGGTATG
>NW_010927511.1:0-506 GCF_000633955.1 Camelina sativa | reverse complement strand
GTACGTACTACTTTTTATAAATTTGTTTGGCTTTTTCTTTTTGTTTTGTTGAAAAGAAAAAAGCTAAGATCTGACCGTTGGAGTGGGATACACTATCCTCTTTTCAGCAATATCTCAACAATAATACTAAACCAAAACCATAACCAAAAAAAAAAAAGAACCAATAAATCATCAGAGACTATATTACTAAGGTCTGAATTGGTTTATTTAGTGATGATAGCTCAAGCAATACTTAAGAGTTAAAACCCCAAGAAAGATTGTTAAAATCTCCTATCCAAAATAAAAACATTACATTAATTCATGTATATGTCAGATTCTATACCATATACATGTCTGAAATTCTGATAAAAGTCCAATGGGTTATTCACAGATGGTGCTTAAAAGCTATAAACATATTTATTGTCTTTGACATGACATGAGACAGTAAATTCAAAAGTCATAGGGACTAGGGAGAGTGTTTTACATACATACATGTCCACAGTCCACCAGATCTCTTTCATCTTCAA
>NW_010927510.1:0-506 GCF_000633955.1 Camelina sativa | reverse complement strand
TTCTGCCACACTTGAGGGTCTGCAAACTGTGATGCATACTTGTAGACAGCACGAGCTCGATCGGCTTTTCCCATGCTTTTCTCCAGCTCTGCAAATCTGATGCACATCTTCACATCATTCTCTGGAAGCCCAGATGATTCTATGGCTTCTTGGAATATCTCCCTAGTTCTTTGAGCACCAAACCTCTCTGCTGCACTAGCTATGTATATCTCATACAGCTCAAGCTTCTTCTCATCAGCAACTTTTCTTGTAGCTGCTTCGTAAACTCCCATGGCCCTCTTCGCCAGACCATAATCTTCTTCATATTTTGCGTACTCAAGGTACAGTTGAGCAGCATCAGATGAACTTACCATTTTAACAGCATTCTCAAACAACTCTCTCACCCGCTCAAGCTTTGTCTTACCATGTCGCTTTACAAAATTTTTGAGATACGTTACCCATATGTCTTTCACATTTGGGTACTTAAACATCTTCACACCTCTTTCATACACCTTGAACGACTCTTC
>NW_010927509.1:0-506 GCF_000633955.1 Camelina sativa | reverse complement strand
ATATATATATATATATATATATATATATATATATATATATTATATATCTCCTTATAATTATTTAAAAACTTTGTATTTTTTTAATAAATTCTGTAATTTTTGATAATTATCTTTTTACATTTTTAATATTTTTAAAAACAAAATATTTTATTTTTGTTGTAATCAAATTCCTCCTATTAAATATTAATTTTTACATATGTCAAAATCTGAGATTGATAACTTGACACATGTCAAAATCTTGTTAATGGCTAACTTTCGAAACCCAACTTTATATAATAAGATATTGGAACAAAGAGAGTAAAATTTTAAATATTAATTATAAATGGATAAGACCATTAACATATGATTTTGATTTTTTGATAATGATTTTTAAAATCATTGATTTGAATAAGACATTAACACATAATTTTTCTTGGATTTCCAAATCCATTAAAATGCATGAACCAGTAAAACCTCTTTAACCCATTCATGTCACATATACCAAATTAATATATTTTAAAATAATA
>NW_010927508.1:0-506 GCF_000633955.1 Camelina sativa | reverse complement strand
TCTTGATTACAAGGCGTGTTCTCACAATGTGAATTTAACCGACAACGTTCGTACTAACGTTTAGCTAGATTATCTTCCAAAATCATACAAATCAATAAAACATTATTTCTTTTGTGTTACTTCAGCCATCATGCACATTACCAACGAATGCATAATTTTATACTATGAAACAAATATTTTCCTTATTTTATTAATGCATTACTACTACTACCCACCCATAGAAGTATGGGTACTCACTCACACCAAATTTATCTATAATTTAATATGCATGTTCTGTATAACTTGAAGTTTTATTATCTATCTCACCGAAGACTCGATCCGGTTCATCAATGTACCATAAATTATCAAGGAGCTCGTTTCATGGCTAACTTTTCATTCATCACGTATGTACGATAACTTAACAATTGTTCAACATAATAAGCAAATCGCGATCGATTATATAATCATATGCTATAAAGTGAAATAAATAAATAAATACCAAAAACTTCAAACTTAGAAGAAGTAAG
>NW_010927507.1:0-506 GCF_000633955.1 Camelina sativa | reverse complement strand
GCATTCACCAACTATAACGTGTGGATCACGCCGTATAACAGATCGGAAGTTTGGACTAGTGGTTCGTATGCTGATCGGAGCCAAGGTGACGACGCGTTAGCTGTATGGTGTAAAAGGTACTTTACCTCGCTATTACTATTTCATTCTTTTTACATACGTAGCCATTAGTTTGCTTCCTTCTTCGTGAGAATTTTGTATAGGTACGTTTCTTTGAATAATTGAATTACTTGACGTAAGATTATATAAACCTTTTTCACAAAGAATTTTAGGGGATTACTGCAAGTAAACGTATATATACATATAGACTTATCTCAAATTTATGGTGCCAAAGGTACTCTACCTCTATTAAAAATGTAAACAGCTATACTACAAGTACATTCAATCCAGAAAAAAATGTAAACACCTGAAATGCTTTGAACAATAATTCTTTTATGAATATAACAGTTTTATGTAAAAAAATTGTACTTTATGTTTATTTTTTGTTGGATTAATTAAAAATTATGCAA
>NW_010927506.1:0-506 GCF_000633955.1 Camelina sativa | reverse complement strand
CGATATCTGCTTCAGGACTCTCAAACTCACTACTCCCAGCTGTAAGACTCATTATCCTATACTGCTCTTCACGAATGCTAAGATTAGTTGTTCTTTGTTCATATATGCGTTGTCTAGATAGTGATTATGTCATTGTTTGGTATCACTATTTCTGATCTGCAAGTCTCTATCGTTTTGTTACTGTTTCCAGTGGCATGTGCTATTGGTTTGTCTATGGATTTGTGAAAATATACAGTCTGCTTGATAATATAGTTGCCTCTGCAAGTTTTGTTACTGTGCTTCATCATGTTTTTTGATGTTTATGGAATTGTGATAGTATACAGTTTGCTTTATAATATAGTTGCCTCTGCAAGCTTTGTTGATGTGCTTCATCATGTTGTTTGTTGTATGTGTCTATGGCTTACATACTTGGTTTGTTCAATGTCTGCAGTTGGTGATTTGAACCACTTGATCTCTGCCACCATGTCTGGTGTGACTTGCTGTCTGAGGTTCCCTGGTCAGCTGAA
>NW_010927505.1:0-506 GCF_000633955.1 Camelina sativa | reverse complement strand
ATATGTTGATGATACCATTTCACTTTGACTTCTTGATCAGCAGTAGATAGATTTGAGGTCTCTTTTACGTTTGATACCTCTTTGAGACTTACTGATCCTGCCAATTTCTATTGTATCAAGATTAGTTCACTAATTAATAGCCAGTAACACATATTATGCGCAATTAGCTAGATTCTCAGATGCAGAAAGATCAACATACACAAATTAAAGTCTAAGCATAGCTATGCGAGATGCATGCATCTTGTCCGACCTAAATATAAACTCAACGCCAGTTGATCCAAGATATATTCTTTTAACTTATGTTTCCTGTGACATATGCTACGTACATTGTATCATCGAACAAAATCTATAAAGCTTTGCGGGGGACAAAACAAACTTTCAAGCTTTTCCAAAGTGAGTGGTGACAAATATCCTAAAGGAAGACGCATAAAGATGATTCGAGCAAAATATAAATATATGTATATATTAACCTAAGATTGTATTTATGTTTGAGATCAAAGAAAATA
>NW_010927504.1:0-506 GCF_000633955.1 Camelina sativa | reverse complement strand
GCTCCTGGATGAATAGAGAACATGCTCGCATGAGCCTCTCTCAGAATATCCTGCCTGAACTCCTCATCCTTGGGCACACAGATCCGCCCATGCACCAGAAGAATACCATTAGCCGAAATCGGATACTCTGAGTCAACATCCTTTGAGGCATTCACCAGCCCCAAATCCGACTCCTGAGCCAACCGCACTCTGCTCAACAGATCTGCTCTATCAGCTGCAACCAAACCCAACGGCTCCTGAGAAACCGCACAGAAGCTCAACGCACTGAACTCTCCTACCAGAGAATCCATATCCTGCTCCTGACCCGAAGCCACCCGCTTCCGACTCAAAGCATCTGCAACCAAGTTAGCCTTACCAGGGTGGTAGGCTATCTCCAAATCATAATCCGCCACCAGCTCCATCCACCGCCTTTGCCTCAAATTCAGCTCGGGCTGAATGAATAGATATTTCAGGCTCTTGTGATCTGTAAACACCTGTACTTTTGCACCATAAAGATAAGATCTCCA
>NW_010927503.1:0-506 GCF_000633955.1 Camelina sativa | reverse complement strand
CACTTTTATTCTGTTACGTTAACAGAAGAAGAAGCCGAGGCCGGATTGATATGTAAAGTGCAGTCATCTGCTAAGAACAAATTCAAGGTGCGTTGGCACAAACTTTTGTCTTTCGTGCTCAAGAGTCTCGTAGTTGTTTTTCATATTCTGTATCATACCTTCTGATTCCTTTTGCTTCTCAGTTACTTTACTTTGATCAAGAAGAGAATGGAGGACTGAGATTGGCCCTACAGGTATCAAGTTCCTTAACATATAATGTCAAAAATTCTGCATCCGGTTGAATCGTCATGCCTCTAAGTTTCCTCTGGTCACTAAACTATGTTTCATTTGCTTTCATTCTGCAAAAGGA
This sequence comes from Camelina sativa, assembly GCF_000633955.1. Taxonomy (NCBI): domain Eukaryota; kingdom Viridiplantae; phylum Streptophyta; class Magnoliopsida; order Brassicales; family Brassicaceae; genus Camelina; species Camelina sativa. The sequence goes on along the minus strand of NW_010927503.1, from coordinate 157 downwards.
AGACAGCAGGAAAACAGGAAAGCTCTCAACTGCAGGGTTATACTTTTTCGGTTTTCCTGTTTACCGTTTCGATCACAGGGTTAATTCAGTTAACTATCTTCTCTTCCCTCTTAAGTTCACACTTTTATATATATCTCTCAGTCACCAATGTACTCAG
>NW_010927502.1:0-507 GCF_000633955.1 Camelina sativa | reverse complement strand
AGTTTAAGAAAAGATTAATTGGTTGCTCGATTTGCTCTTGATTAGACAATGTCAATTCAGAAGAGAAAAAGATGGAAACATCTATACAATAGATTGAATGCTCTTGCTTGCTCATATAGCTTCCTAAAAGATTGAAGAAACACAACAACTTTTTTCATGCCTCATGGAATGAGGAATTTTAGATCATCAGTTTGATGATGGATTTGAATGTTGCAAGGTAAATATATCTTATTTTATCAAACAACAAAACTAAATACTAATAATAGGCCATGACCAGATTTTACTTGTGTTGTGATAATCTCATATAGTGTTTTTGGGTGAGAAGCAACATGATATCCTGAGTTTGTCACAGAATCTCATCAACAGATGTTGTCATCCCTTATTGGAAGGTACAAAGCTAGCTATTTGATTAGTACTTGACGCTGTTTTATGTCTCAAGCTTTTACCAAAGGTTTTATCTTGTGTCATAGTAAAGCACATGAATCAATGATGTACAGTTACCAACAT
>NW_010927501.1:0-507 GCF_000633955.1 Camelina sativa | reverse complement strand
AAAAAAAAAGCATTCAAACTTTCTTATAAGGAGTTTAGATGAGATTCGTAGATAAGGAAACTAGATCTCAATTTAGAAATAAGAAGCAAACGCAAAGACATTAAATTTGAACCTTTTCTGAAAAGTACATCGATGCCAAGATCAAATGGTAAGTTAGTATCAGTGACCTACACAAATAGTGCCAAGGCGAGCTTTACTGCAAACCAGAAAGTTAATCTCTATTGGGAAAATTTGCTATCTCTCTACAAATGTTTTAGTCTCTCACAGAAATATGGCATAGAACATAAACCTCTTATTGACACCCCTCGTGTTCTTATCATATGTAACGAACGAGAGTTTAAAAAAAAAAATTAATACAGAAGCTGATTCAGCATCCACGTAAGCGAAACAAAACAAGAAGATCACTGTTGGTTAAAGCTCTCTTGGACATTTGAGAAGGAAGGGACTAAACTTGAGTGGGGGTGGAAGTGTAAACCATCACATGATAACAAGAAGATCACTGTTGGG
>NW_010927500.1:0-507 GCF_000633955.1 Camelina sativa | reverse complement strand
TTTTACCTTCACAAAGGTATTAGATTGTGGGTTCTCGGAACCAATGTTTTCTGAGGACTGTAGAAAACCTGATTCATCTATGCAACTGGATGGTGTGGTCATTGCAAGATTACCCGAGAAATCGTTGTTGAAGTTAGATGATGTGAAGGGTAAAGTCGTGGAGTCGCCACCTTCAATGCCAATGCTTCTAAGGTTTGACATTCCGTTCGGCATCAAAAGAGAAGATGAGTCTATGTTGACTCCGAAGAGAAGATGGCTATGCGGGTCTGAGGCACTTCCTTCTTGCTCGATTGAACACTCTCTACCACCGGGAAATGGAGGCAACGAGACTGCGTTAGGAGGAACGTTGCTTGTGTGGGACTGTCCCAGTTGCTCCATTACGGACTGAGTGTTGTTACCAGCTCCAGAGTGCTGGAACGATGAATCAACTGCAGGACGCTTTGATGGCCAACCGGATGAAGTCATTGCAGAGTTAGTCCTAGTGAGGTTGAGCAGTTGAGATGACTC
>NW_010927499.1:0-507 GCF_000633955.1 Camelina sativa | reverse complement strand
GAAAGAGAAAGTTGAGTTCACATTAGGAGTACTAGATATGGATTTGGTACTTCGTGAAGAATAGCCAGATCCCTTAACTATAAATAGTACTGAGGAAGAAAAGGCTCTCCATAAAGCTTGGGAGAAAGCAAACAGATTAAGCATGATGTTTTTAAAAATGACCATAACTAGCAATATTAAAACTNTCTAGCAGCTATAGAAGAACGGTTTAAGACTGCAGACAAATCCCTTGCAGGGAAACTTATGGCAGATCTTACAACCATTAAGTATGATGGGACAAGGTTTATGCATGAACATTGCATTGAAATGACCAACCTTGCGGCTAAACTAAAGAATTTAGGAATGAGTGTGGACGATTCATTTCTTGTCCAATTTATCCTAAATTCACTACCTCCTCAGTATGGACCCTTTCAGATCAATTATAATGCAACTGATGAAAGGTGGACATCTAATGAATTGACTAATAAACTAGTCCAAGAGGAGGCTAGACTTGGTCGTGAAGGAATT
>NW_010927498.1:0-507 GCF_000633955.1 Camelina sativa | reverse complement strand
GGGGGATATGGGAAAACCATATCAGTGCATTCTCTACCAAGCTGTCGACGAACAGTTGGCACTGGCCAGCGTCTTTCTGCTCCTCAGTGAACCTAGCTTTGGAGATGGTTGCCATTAACAAGGTCAGATGCTGCATTGAATCCTTCGTTCCATCGTAAGTTGGAACTCTTATCTTCACGTTCGGAACGTACGTGTCCAAGATGCGCTGGGTGAATGGAGATTGCTGCGTGGCCTCGAACATTCTATCGATCTCAGGTGCCGAACTGACAGCTCGGTGGAGGAGGGACCCCATAGCTTTGATCTTGAGGTGCATTTCCTCCAGCTCGGGGCAGGAAGGTGTGGCCGGATCTCTCTAAGAAGGTTGCCCCAGCCGAGGCTGTGCCCCTGATGCGAGTACCGATGGTACGTGCTGGTTTGGGAACCAAAAAGTCGAGGACGGCGGGTCGCTGAACAGGCGGCGGCTTAGAGGATCGTTCCTCCGAACCTCCTGTGATGGTGCCTCGTTCT
>NW_010927497.1:0-507 GCF_000633955.1 Camelina sativa | reverse complement strand
TTACAAACACTCCATTTAGGGAGGAAAGATTACAGACCAACAAGGCAGATTTATAGCAAGAGATGTATTTTTCTGCACACATGGAGACTGAAGAATAGTCTGCTTGTAATTATGGGCTCACACTCGTATAGAAAACCACTTTTATTTTTTTAATCATTTTGCCATAGTTAGTGTCTGAATTGTAGATAATTTAAACACTACACTAATCAGAGTTACTTACATTCGTATAGGGGAAAAAAAACATTATAAAGAAAAACAAAACAATTGTACAAAAATATGTCTCCTAATTCCTTCTGTCTTGATCCGGTAATGACCTTGCATCTGAATAGGCTTTTGAATATGTATCAGGTTTCAACTTTCCTGTTCCTCAATCCAAAGACAAGACAAAACAAAAAGAAGGCAAAAATCAACTCAGGCGTGTGCAGCCTCAGAGTCTTCTACGGCGGTGGCAGCCGGTGTGAGTCCAGTCAACAAATCCTCCTGTGGCGAGCCTAGCAAGAGTGAAAC
>NW_010927496.1:0-507 GCF_000633955.1 Camelina sativa | reverse complement strand
TTAAGTAGAGAGTCGGAATACCTTGAATTTGCACCCAAAATGGGATAATCTTTATTTCTCCATCGATTATGTTGGGATACCATCGATGTGTCGTTAGCATCCAGTCATTGAAAGACCACGACCCGCTATTGAGTACCAGATTGAGTGATTCCTATGATTGGAATCGGAATTGAACGCGACCATCATCTAGTATCCGCCCAACACAACCATCTACAAATCCCCATACGCGGGGCATTTGGCAAATCAGAGCGCGTAAATTATGCTTCTATGGGTTCACTGGAGTAACCACCAAAGAGTAGCGGTTAATGTTAACCGCTCGGTCATAGAATTCCGGTGGGAGAGGTATTGGGATGTCATCAATACCCAAGTCAAGATCTTGAACAGATTTTCGGAGAATCACTCATTGTAAATGTGAGAAGGTGATTGATAGAAAAGCATGAAAGGTGATTGGGAAATTGTATGAAGAAAAGTCGAATATATAGAGACAGCAATGGCGATTTCCTGAGA
>NW_010927495.1:0-507 GCF_000633955.1 Camelina sativa | reverse complement strand
TCTGGGGTTTGTTGCTTTAACGATTGAGTTACGTTTTGTTGACTTAGCTAATATCATCTGAAGAATGTATTTGTGATCAATCTCTATTTTGTTTATCATTTAGTTTGTTCAGAGTCTTACCAATGTCCTCAACATGTCGACGGATCCTGCAACGTTCATTCAGGTATGTTGATGGGATGCGTTAATGTTGAATCATGGCCGGTAAGTATAATCAATGCATGTTTCTGTCAAGAAAAGTAATAAAATTTTAATGTTTGGTCCAAGCCAGGGTGCAATGCCTGATATCATTGGGAATACAAAGGAAGAATTCTTCTCATCAAAACTCGAAATGGTTAGAAAATGTGCTGAGATTTGTTACGAGGAGCTTATGAAAATACCTTGCATCACTTGCCCTTGCAAACCCGAGGGATCCATGTTCACGTTGGTAATGAATCGATAAGAATCAAATAACTTATATGTAAAGCTCAAGATCAAGCTCATAGGCTAATCCCTTTGATGTACAGGTGA
>NW_010927494.1:0-507 GCF_000633955.1 Camelina sativa | reverse complement strand
TATAACCTTCTCCATGGCTCTGCAGCGAACGTAACCAATGGGTAATGTGCATGAGGGGCATATGTTCCTCACTTTGGTGCAGCACAATGAACAAGCCAAATGACCATTATCACACTGAACACATAACCACAAACATATCACAAACAATGACAAATTCTATAACACAGTTAAGGCTTCCCTAAGTCCCAAAATTCTAGAAATGGATTGGTGAAATCAGAGAAGGCTTCAATTAAGAGAAGAATCAAAACCTGAAAGATTGGATTCTTCAATGGCTCACAGCAAATAGGACAATCGAGAACATCTGGATCCAACAACGTTACTGAAAGAGGCGAATCTTTGCTCGACGAAGAACTCTGACTATTTACGAATTCACCAAATCGTCTCTCCTCTATTAAAGCTTCGAGATCGCTGTCATCAGAATCCGTTCCCCTTCCTCGATTCTGTGTTTCTTCTTCTTCGTCGGAACTTCCGGCGTCTGAGCTCTCGACGTTTTCTTCATCTTCATCG
>NW_010927493.1:0-507 GCF_000633955.1 Camelina sativa | reverse complement strand
ACCGTAAGGACAGTCAAGATCAAACCCGAAGTAGCAGTTAACCCAAATGATTCCAGCTTTGATTGACCTTGAAACCGTGTTGATCAAGTCTATGTCTTGGCTTACTATTCCTGCTGCAAGGCCGTATTTCGTGTTGTTTGCGCATTTGATCCCTTCCTCCACCGTCCTAGCAATTTTCAGAGATTTTAGTGTTATATGGAACGAGACAATGATTGAGAAGAGAAGTTAAGTTTTTGTTTATAGGGTATAATTACTTGAATTTCATCAGTGACATGACTGGTCCAAAGATTTCATCTTGGTATATCTTCATATCTTCCTATAATCAACAAAGAATAACAACAGTTACATATATAGTTAAAACTGTAGATGCATCTAATTAACCCTTGTTAGTGAATGTGTAACTTACAGTGACATCTGTGAATATAGTTGGTTCAATGAAGTATCCTTTGTCTCCAATGGGTTTCCCTCCGGTTAATAAGGTCGCTCCTTCGTTTTTGCCGTGCTCGA
>NW_010927492.1:0-507 GCF_000633955.1 Camelina sativa | reverse complement strand
TTTCTTCTTCTTCGATCCACCAGAATCTATTCATCAGATCCGGTGATAATGGGTTTCTTCTTCTACTTTTCGATTCCAGGTCATATACTTCTATTCTTACTCTCTTCTTTTTCTTCTTTCTGTGTTATCATTGTTTTAGTTTTAAGAGTTCCATAATCGATTTCTATATCTACTCTCTGTGATTTTGTTGTAGGTAAAGATGACAACTCTAGGAGTGGATATATCTATTCGTTAGAGCCATGGACGTTTTTGTTGATGGTGTATTGGAGTCTTTCTTGGGGATGTTCAACTGATCAATGTTCATCATCTAAAGAAGACAGACCGTGAGACGAGATGCTTGGCCTCGCTAGCCTTTACAATGGTCATTTTCATCAACATCATCACCAAAACAATGTCTTGTCTTTTGATCATCATGCTCTCTTGCTTCTTGATATTTTCCCATTTGGTGCAATGCCTGGAAGAAATCTTCCGGCCATGCTTGATTCTTGGGATCAAAATCATCATATC
>NW_010927491.1:0-507 GCF_000633955.1 Camelina sativa | reverse complement strand
ACGCTTCAGTATTCTCGCCTTTGCTATACGTGGCTAAAGCAGGAGATCCCGAGGCGCTGAAATCTCTTGTAAAAGCAAAAGACATCTTCCTAGACTATCAAGACGAGGAAGGTTTTTCGGCTGCAATGCTAGCGGCCATGAATGGCCACGTTGAAGCATTCAGAGTCCTAGTCTAAGCATCAACAAATATTAGTCAAGAGCTGACTCAGATGACTAACTACCTAGAATCGAACTCTGAACTGTTAAAGTTTTAAACAAAGCTTTGTACCAATCTCCCTCCTTCTTCCTCCTCTTCCCTCCTCTTCCTTTCTTTCTTGGCAATGTTTATGGCTGCTCCGGCATAGTTCAAACCCTAGAAGTGAGCCCGATTGTATTAGTATCTGAACCGATCTCTGCTTGCTAAGAAAGACGAACATGTCAATTTTTTCTAACCTCTCTAGTTTTGATAATTTTGGCATCCTCATTCAAATTTGACTGGAAAACAGAAACCCTAGTGATTATGATGAT
>NW_010927490.1:0-507 GCF_000633955.1 Camelina sativa | reverse complement strand
ATCAATAAATAATCAAGCATTAGAGCAGATATAAGTATAATAACTAATTTACAGATATTTTGAATCATTAATACCGGAGAAAAGAAGATAGATCGGATATATACACACCTAATGAAAAGAACACGGATATTAAAAATCAATATTAGGCTAGATCTATGTATACGGATTATATATATCGTCATGATCTGAGTGATAACAAGTGCACAATCCGGATACGTTTTGCTACACGACACCGAATAGACGTGAAAAAAAAAAAACTCAATTTCATTCGTCGGATGAATAGATAGCGTAGATCAGACGGTACAGAAATTAAAAAGCTAAAATACAAATACACGAGAAGCTGACTGACCTTGTGGCACTCTTGAGGATGTAAGAGATCTGACAAATAGGGATGGATTGAGAGTAAGGATTCTTGACGGAGACCTTGGCGTGATAATCAACTCCTTCACGTGTCACGCCTTTGAAATCAACGTCGTCCACGGCGGCTTCAGGCGTCGGAATATTCGC
>NW_010927489.1:0-507 GCF_000633955.1 Camelina sativa | reverse complement strand
TTGCTACACGCACACCGTCATCGTCTTAGATACGTTACGGTATTAAATATTTGTTGTGGGCGAGAACCTCAATTGCAATTATAACCTTGAGAAAAAAGAAGCTCCCAACTAGTATTATATCCTCAACTATAGTCTATAGGTCCATACATTACATGCTTCTTATAAACATGAATAATTTGAAACATCACTCGCATGACGTTAAACTGGAAAGAAACCTCTTTATAAACAAAATTTCATAAGAACATCAATATTTCAAGAATATCAGACTCTTTATGCCGGCATTTTTATATAAAGCTATGGATTGTTACTTGTTGATATTATATTCAAAGTTGACTCAGTCAAATTCGAAAGGTGTGAGAATTTACATCTCCCAATCCAAACACCTTAGAGCATCCACATTGGTGTGGGATTTTTTTTGGTCCCCCACTTTTAATAATAATATTCTGATAGTTTCTTATTGTTAGTAGGAGCATTGGTGTCTATTTGTATTTGGTCCCCCGAATAAAA
>NW_010927488.1:0-507 GCF_000633955.1 Camelina sativa | reverse complement strand
TGACCCAATCAATAAGCCTTAGATTTTAGTTTTTGATTGAACTATTTTTGGATAACAATTTCGTTTTCTTCAGTTAAAAGCTAAACCGGATTACACTTTTAGCATGAGTTGGGTTCATTTTTCAATCAAATAGTATATATACCTTTTTGTGTAAGATTAAATTTTGCAATAGATTTTACATTTAATCTGGTTGAACTTAAAATATCATGTAGAACTTGCATATTCCTAATCCAGTTTTAACTTTGACCGAGGCAATGGCACGACTCGTCCGGACGAGGGAGCTGAAGAACGTGTCTATATGTAATTATGCTGGTATATATATAATGGCAAACCCTCACGATCCATAATTGATCATTTCAAGCCATAATAAGTTGTACTAAATTTAAGTAAATAGTACAATGGTGATAATTTCAAAAGATGTTTGTTAAAGTAAAACCCGTATGTTCGTCTTCTTTTTCCCATTTTGTTTTTGTTTTTTTTTTTTTTTTTTTTTTTTTTTTTTTTTGG
>NW_010927487.1:0-507 GCF_000633955.1 Camelina sativa | reverse complement strand
TTTTTTTTGGTCAAACTATAGTATCTTGTATATGTTGGTTAAGTGACGTTGTCTCTCATTATTTATCTATTTGTGCTTTTCTATGTGCAGCGAGTTTAAACTCATTCATGAGTTATGCCTATATGTCCTCTCAGCTTCTCAAAGACAGGATCTTATACGTGCAACTCTGTCTGCGTTGCATGCCTATCTTTCCTGGATTCCATTGGGTTATATTTTTGAGTCTCCTTTGGTAATATACTTGACATAAGTCATAGATTGATGTTAATTGGTACCACAATTATGTTGTTCTGATTGCTGTTCTGGTTGTTTACAGCTTGAGACCCTCCTTAAATTTTTTCCTGTTCCAGCATATAGGAACCTCACTCTTCAATGTCTGACTGAGGTACCTCCGCTTTTAATTCAGCCTTTCCTGATTCCCAATGTCAATTGGATGTATTATTTATATCTCTATTGGCTCGAATTTTGTCTGCCAGGTTGCAGCTCTTAATTTTGGGGACTTCTACAATG
>NW_010927486.1:0-507 GCF_000633955.1 Camelina sativa | reverse complement strand
AGCGCTTGTTTCTTCTGTTGATGATTTTGCAGGACATACAAGAAGACCCGTCCCTAAATCCCGCCCTGGTCCTGTTCCTCTTGTCCTTGGTAGACCTCACTCTTCTACTGCTTATACACCACCTTGGGTGAAGAGGCCATTTTCTCGGAGGCATTCACTGCCACGTTTTGATCCGCCGGACGCCTAAGCTTCAACCAAGTCAAGCTAATGACTGAAAACAAGCGATAAGTGGGAGGCAACCCACTTCTAGGTTTTTCTTTTCCTTTTGAGTCATTTTTCTTTTTGCATTGAGTTAGTTTTTGTTTGAATTTTGTTTGAAATTATGAACTATATATCTATCATGTTGCTTTTAACATATGTTTGTGTTTGAGTGTTTCTTCACAGCATAATCATCAAAGGATTGATCCAACAACATATGAACACAACTAACTGCAACTAACAAGGAGTTTTGGCCAAGAATCCACCATTCATGATGAGTGTCGATCGACGCTGAAATGGTGTCGGTCG
>NW_010927485.1:0-507 GCF_000633955.1 Camelina sativa | reverse complement strand
GAGATTGAGATTGAGATCGAGAGAGTACAAAATGCAGACCTTGAAGTTTCTCTTTGATTCTCTTCAAAGTTTTGGGTTATTATGATATGATGATGAGTCAGAGAAGAAAGAAGAGAGAGCTTGAAGAAGACAAGAACAAGAAAGAAGAGGAGCCCTCTTTTCTTTTGTGCGTATTTGTAGCTCTGTTTCCAATTCTCTCTATAACTGTGTGTACTGCCACGTGTTCCCCTTTTTTCCAATTTTCTTTCCTTAATTACTAAACAAATCTTTATTTATTTGTTCTTTAACTGTTATGTTTATCCACGAGTGTTGTTGGTATTCCTTTAAATATCCCATTATTGCATACAAATACTGACTGATAATTAAAAATATAAGGTCGACCAATCCAAAAGGTACACATATAAAATAATAAAATACAGAGTAGTGTGCCCCGACTGATACAGCCCACTAGCCCAGGCCCAATCAAAAGCTATTATCCTAACGCCGTCGTCGCATATGCTGCTGCTG
>NW_010927484.1:0-507 GCF_000633955.1 Camelina sativa | reverse complement strand
CTCTTCCACTTATGCAAAGCCAAGTTGGGGACACATCAAACAGATTCGCGAACAGATCAAACAATGGAAGAAAGGTACTCGTTCTGTCGATGACTATGTCCAAGGTTTTACCACACGGTTTGATCAACTAGCCTTACTTGGCAAGCCAATGGATCACGAAGATCAGGTTGACTACATTCTGAGTGGTCTCTCCGATGCATACAAACCGGTGGTTGACCAAATTGATGGTCGTGACTCTCCTCCATCGTTGACGGAGCTCCACGAGAAACTCCTCAACTTTGATCTGAAGCTTCAATCTCTTGCGCATGCTGCCTCTTCCTCTGTTCCAATGTCCGCGAATGTAGCATCTTACAAATCTTCTGGTGGCAATCACAACACCAACAACAACAACAACACTCATTCTCGTGGTCCGTTTTGCGGGTCGTCTCGGGGACAGTGGCAGAACCATCAAAACTCCTCCCGTGGCTCCCAAGGCAGAGGTTACCAAGGGCGTTGTCAGCTTTGTGG
>NW_010927483.1:0-507 GCF_000633955.1 Camelina sativa | reverse complement strand
AGAAGTTGTGATCAAAAAGGGACATCTAGCAAGGGAATAAGGCTCAATATAGGAGGAAAGTNAAGTAATCACTCGACAATGGAGTCGAGCACACACTCGACCGTTTGCCAAAGAACACTCGGTCGGATTCAAAACAAGTCCCTCAAAGATCAACCCGAATAAAGATCTTACGTTGGCATTCAGCTTCCAAGTTCTTCATAAAGGTTGTAGAAAACCGAGTTAGCTTTCCAATGCCGGTGTTCTCAGGCCGATCGGAGTTATGGTGCAAAAGTTATGCCGAATTTACTGAACAGATATCATCCCAGATCGAGGACTCGACCGTTGGAAGAAGCAGAAGAAGAGGTCACTCGACCATTCACTCGACCGAGCACATGGTCGAGTTGTGAGCCGCTTATCTATTTTGTCTCCTAGCTAACTAGGGCTTCCCTTCTTTTCTATAAATAGGTCTCTTAACTCTGATCACAGAACAAGCTCGTTTTTTTAGGTCTAGCCACCAAAAATTGTAAT
>NW_010927482.1:0-507 GCF_000633955.1 Camelina sativa | reverse complement strand
TCACTTTTTACCTTACTTTTAAGGGACAATTAGATTTCACCTTAATCTTTAATTAACTTAATTAATTGATTTTTAAAAATGACTTAAAATTAATAAAACGATGTGCGAAGAACGAAAAGACTCGAGGAGACAGTTTTGGGATTGGTGAGAAAGAGAGAGATCGCTCCAATGGAAGAATCTGTTCACCAATCTATTCGCTTTGGCTCAGGTTTCTTTCTCTCCACTGTTTTCATTCTTTATCGACTCCACATACATACATGTAGATCTCCCCTTGAAATCGCACCGATTCCATTTACGATTTTTGAAAATTTTGTCTCAACTGATGGATGCAGTTGCGGATTTGATCATGGGGAAGAACCGACGCGGAGGCTTTCTCCTACTCGGATCAACGACGCTGTTATGGTTCCTCTTCCAGAAATGTGGATACAGCTTTTTCCCCTTTGTTGTTAATACTCAGCTCCTCCTCGTCGTTATACTCTTCCTCTGGGCCAAATCTGCTATTCTCTT
>NW_010927481.1:0-508 GCF_000633955.1 Camelina sativa | reverse complement strand
ATTTGAGAATGTCTTCCAACTCATTTCATTTCGACAGTCAAGGAGAATACTCAAGAGAGTGCAACTCAACAACAAGCTAGCAGAAATTTGGAAAAGCAACATTTGAATGGTTCCGATATTTTGGTACACTTTCGAAAACAAAAATTTGATGGAGAAATGAAAGCTTGCTGTAATTATTGCAACAAAAGGTTTTCTTGGAGGTTGGGTTCAGGATATGGATCATATAGGTATCATTTGCAACATATTCATCCTGAAAAACTTGGTGTAGAAACTAACCCTCATAATGCTTTTTCTAGTCTTTCATCTTTTCGTTATTCAGATTAAAAAAATTGGCAAGAATTAGCAAAAATGGCTGCGGTTGATCATTTTTCATTTAGCTTTGGTGAAAAATTGGGTTTTAATAATTATTGCATAAATGCTTTAAATCCTCAAGCTAAGAGAGTTCCTCAAACTACTCTTACTCGTACTCTAAAATCACTTTATCGAAAAACAAAACTAGATTTAGAAA
>NW_010927480.1:0-508 GCF_000633955.1 Camelina sativa | reverse complement strand
CGACACCCTCACCAAAATACCAAAAAAATGGTTTGCGGGTGTTACAACTTCCCGCTTAATTTTTTGTATACCGTTTAAGAATTTGTAATGTTTTACAATAACTACTGTACACACTTTTAATAAAAATCATAAAAAATTATTTTAAAATTATGTATTTATGTGTTTACCATAATTTTATAGACAATATAAATCTATTTTGTTTGATGTTTTTTCTTTCAACATTAATAGAGTTATACATATATTTAGCACGATATAGTTTTACTTTAATAAAATAACCTTAAAACTAGTCCCCGATTAATTTATGTTTAATCTCTGATTTTCCCATTAATTAGGCGTTAAGCTCTCTCCGACTGTCCGACTAACGCCTAGCGATTTCTAAATCAGGGGATCCAATGATATTTGGTTTGAAGACTGCAATTTGTATAGTTATTGTAAAGTTGAAAAAATAATTTGCGCACATGATAGTATAGTTGAGGAAATATGTTAACTACAGAGACAGAACCGGCAT
>NW_010927479.1:0-508 GCF_000633955.1 Camelina sativa | reverse complement strand
CGTAGAGGTTCATCATCAGTTGATAGGTACAGCAGCAGCTACAGTGGTAGCCGTGCACCTTCAAGACGCTCCGACTTTCGTGGTTTGTAAAGTCTTCTCCTTTGTGTTTGTTTGCCGTTTGTTGTGTTAATAAGACGTTTGTATTTGATGATGACTCACTTTTTTTATGTTGGAAACATACAGTGCTTGTGACTGGATTACCACCATCTGCTTCTTGGCAGGACCTTAAGGTAATGGATACTCTATATAGTCCTGTTTCTAGATGCGGGTTCTCTATTTCTTGTTTGATTTATCTTTATTTGGTTTTTATGGGCGGTTAGGATCACATGCGCAAAGCTGGAGATGTCTGCTTTTCTGAAGTTTTTCGTGACCGTGGAGGTTAGTTAGTTTCATTAATCTTGTTGTAGGTGTTTATGTTGGTTTTTAGGCATCTGAACCGGAGGACTCACGTTTAACATTATTTTTTTGTAGGCATGTCTGGGGTTGTTGATTATAGCAACTATGATGA
>NW_010927478.1:0-508 GCF_000633955.1 Camelina sativa | reverse complement strand
TTGCATACCATCGGATTAATGCGAGTCAGGATAATATTCTTCTCTTGCAACCTTATCAGGGGACGAACAAGAGGCTGATGGTTGTCAGACAAGGCAGGAACAATTTCAGATTGCACCTTCATCACCTCCCCGTTTTCAACAACCTGGTCACTGTCAACATATTGCTTCAATAGATTTTTATCATCTTGATAACGTTTCATCTCAGCCACCATAATGGCAATGCGTTGAGGGTCCATCTCATTGTTTATTCTCCGCTGCAACCCATCAATCTTATCCTCAAATGAGCGCATGGTATTCGCCACTACAAGGGTTTCATCAAGATCAAAGACAATACCCAGACATCTAATATTCAACATGACAAGACAGGACTCGTAGATTCCAGGAGCAACAACAAATGCCCAGAAAAAAGGACGGTCATTGTTGATATTTTCTGAGTACATGGCAACCAAATGGAGCTCTTCTTCACCCAGGAGCATTACTGCCGTCTGCAAGAAACCAGAAATCCAAA
>NW_010927477.1:0-508 GCF_000633955.1 Camelina sativa | reverse complement strand
CGAAAGAATAGTTCGCTTTGTGCTCACCACATGGCTGCGTGATTTTAATCTTAAGAGAGTGAAGTCTATTTATAAGAAAACTCTCACTACCAATCTCTCTTAAACTTCCGATGTGGGATATGCGTAAAGCTTAGTGGGGAAACCGAAACATACTCAAAGCCCATTACCATTCTCTTTTATATCATTATACTTCCACTTAAATAGAAGTCTAGGAGTGTGTTAACTTCGTATCAGTTTAGAAGTACAGTATGTTTACTTCGTATAAGCTAATCTTTATATGTATGTTAACTTCGTATAAACTGTAAACCAACAATACATATAATTATTCTACACTTCGTATACATATCAATTTCCGCTTTATGGTTTACAGTTTTTTTTCCTCACCAAAAATAGACCTAAAAACCTACCAACATTTCAAACCGTTATAGCCTTGAGGAAACATCCTTGAAGTAAAGCTTTAGTGTCTCGTAGGTCATGAAGCAAATCCCAACACCAGGTACCACTTTGT
>NW_010927476.1:0-508 GCF_000633955.1 Camelina sativa | reverse complement strand
TTGAACCAATAGGTTCCACTGTGGTTAAATCTGTGTAGCCAAAATGCCCTATATATTTTTCCAGAACCACACGAGGCTGTTTTGTTTCCATCAAAAACAAAAAATCCGGGCGATGTTTATGCCATAGATCCCGCAGATTGCCGATTGTTGCCTTGTTACCTAGGCCTTGACAATTCCAACTGATAATATTCATTAATTAAACCCCCAAAAAAATGTGGTTAAGACCACATAATGCTACCCGTCCAGACCACGGACAAATAACCAAAGTAAAGAACACCACTTTAGTCCGAAAACCACCAATAATATCCACTAAGGCCCAAGGCCCACAACACCAGCCTGGTCCGAGTGTGAAACTCCAAAAACGAGAAACAACCAAAGAAAAACTAAGAGGCTGTGGTATATTGATGCAATACCTTAGACCCCAGTCCAGATTGAAATTATCCCATAGGCATAATAAAAATCCCCAATGAAATATCCAACACACGAAGACAAAAACAGTGGTCCGAAA
>NW_010927475.1:0-508 GCF_000633955.1 Camelina sativa | reverse complement strand
TGGAAGACCAGGTACAAGATGACCTAAAGCGTGCAACTGGAGAATTCACTAAGGACGAGAACGATGCTAACAAACTCAACCGCATTCTTCAACTCACAGGATTCAGTGATCCAGTCTATGCTGAAGCATATGTGACAGTACACCATTATGACATTGCACTTGAAGTTACTGTTCTCAACCGGACAAAGGAAACCCTTCAAAATCTGTGCTTGGAGTTAGCAACCATGGGTGATCTGAAACTTGTTGAGCGTCCTCAGAACTATAGTTTGGCACCTGAAACAAGCATGCAGATAAAAGCAAACATCAAGGTCTCGTCCACAGAGACCGGAGTCATATTCGGGAACATCGTCTATGAGACATCAAATGTAATGGAGCGAAACGTCGTGGTTCTTAACGATATACACATTGATATCATGGACTATATCTCCCCTGCTGTTTGCTCAGAGGTTGCTTTCAGAACCATGTGGGCAGAGTTTGAATGGGAAAACAAGGTAATTCACCGAAACCT
>NW_010927474.1:0-508 GCF_000633955.1 Camelina sativa | reverse complement strand
GACAAGTAAATTATGTATTTTCTAATATCTTTCCATCAAAGATATTAATTTTAATTATATAATCTTGGTAATAATTGGAATCAAGTTGATTTGTATTCTTTTATAGAATTTTAATCATTTACTTTCTTTAGATTATTCTAAAAAACTATTAAATTTTTATGGTCATATACTTGGACTTAAACCTCCCCATAGAAGTGATGCCAAGAAAACATGATCAATAATTATTATTTAGTAATTTATTACTAAATTTTCAATGTATTCACCAAGAAGGTTGGAGACATGATTTAAAATATTTTATCATGATATTATATCTAATTTTAATTAGATTTAAATTTGTGATTAAAATTCACAAACATTATAAACAGTCATATAAATGAGTGTTAAATAAGTAATAAGCATCATTTATATATATTTTTAATAACCTTTTTTCTTTTGTAAAACAATTAAGAAAATAATTTCACGATAAAAACTTTGAAATTTCTATAAAATCATGTCACTGAAATCGTAA
>NW_010927473.1:0-508 GCF_000633955.1 Camelina sativa | reverse complement strand
CTCTCTCTCTCTCTCTACACGTGCAAAAGTAAAGGCTTTGGAAAAGTCGGTGGGTACGTGTAGTGTTGATGCATGCAAAACGAGAGACCCGCTCGTGCGTGTGGAGGGTTCGATGACCATAGGTCCCACAGTCTCAACAGTCTCGGAAACTCCAAAAACATTTTTGAACCGCTCGTGTGGCTCTACTATACTATGCACACATACAGATATTGCACGTACGTTCGTGTGTGTGTGTGAGTTAATTATGGGAAAAAACAACAGAATCAATTTTTGTCTGTTTCGGACACAAAGCAAGAAAAGATCTCAAAGGGTGTGAAATAAATTGCTTTTATGAGCTTTCTGTTTTCCATAACCATAACGTATATGTGTGTATGTATATCTATATATATTCTTCTTGTGTAGTTAAATTATAAAGTAATCATCATGATTAGCTCAACAACTAGTTCAAGTATCAAACCAAAAAAAAAAAAAACTAGTTCATCAAGTACTTCAGAGATCTTTTGAACTT
>NW_010927472.1:0-508 GCF_000633955.1 Camelina sativa | reverse complement strand
ACCCTGGGTGAACTCGAGCTTCAGCAATGGCGGAACCATCGTTTACTACTGAAGCGTCTCGGCGAAGCTTTTTTTTTGTTTTTTTTGGCTTTTGTGATTCAAATTGTGAATTTGAAATTTCGGATTGTGTCAACTCGACATCGAACGGAACGGTTCTGAAACAAAGTAACCCTTTCAAGCCCAATGGGCTTTTCTTTATATGAATATACAATCCAGTCCATAAGTTACCACGAATAGGATATATATGCCTTTTTGTAACAGCCCATCCAAGTTTTTTTCTTTCTTTCTTTCTTTCTCTTGTAATTTATGCATGATTTTATTTATTATCAAATTCAAACAAGAAATGAGTTATAAAGTTGATTTGATTCAGAGATATATATCGTTATATCAATATAGTTGATGTCAAGACAACAAAACAAAACAAAAATGAAAAAAGGAAGTGATGAGGCTTTTTTATAACTTGTGGCTCATGAGCATCCTAATCTCTTCACTAAAGGCTTACTTGTCA
>NW_010927471.1:0-508 GCF_000633955.1 Camelina sativa | reverse complement strand
CGGTCACTGTAGCTCCAAATGAGGAACGAACGGACTTCTCTTTTTTTTCAATTTTTTTCCAATTAACTAATTTTTTTTAGGAGCTCCATCTATAATCCATACTGTATACCTATTACTATTTTACTAATTTTAACTCGCAGTACACCACGATGAAATAATTTTTGTACTACAAAATTATAATTTTAATTTTAATTTGTTTATTATATTTAATTTGTTTTGTCTAATGTTTATGATTCTATTTGGATTGTTAATTATTAGAAAAAAATAATAATCAATATAAATAAATAATAAATAATTTATAGGCTATTATTTGATTAAGTCACAATATTGCTAATAAGTAACTAGTTTATACAATATTAGTAACCACATTCTATAGTATTTTGAATGATTTTATAAATTTAAATATTCATAATATTTTAAAGTTCTTATTAAATTGATATCAATAATAATATTTAAAAATATAAATGTTTAAAATTTTAAATTATAATTTTGTAAGATTTTGCACGTT
>NW_010927470.1:0-508 GCF_000633955.1 Camelina sativa | reverse complement strand
TCTTACTTCATCGTTGCTGGCTTTGTATTTACAACTGTCTCTGTTCCGTATCTTCGATCTGAGGTCCTTTACTCTCTCTTTCCTTACTTTCTCACTTTCTGTCATGCATCTATTCACAGTTTATATAACAATTTCCCAATAATATGTTTTGTAGTATGGAAAAGAATATGAATTCGACGCACCTGTCAAGCTATTGGAGAAGCATCTTCATGCAATGGCTCAATCCGTGGACGAGCAGCTTGTTGTAGTATCACAGGTTAGTTTCTCCTTATACCGTTACGCAGTTATAACTATTATTTTCCCCGTTTGATGTCAAAGCCTCAACATCCATATTCCTATTTGCAGGTTCTTGTATCTGACATTAACATTGGTTACGAAGAGATTGTCAACACCCAGGTTAGTGGAATTGCACTATCATTTGTCACTTGTTTTCATACGTCCGTCACTCTAAATGTTTAACTGCTGTGTAGGTTGTCGCCTTTAATGGCAAACCTGTGAAAAACTTGAA
>NW_010927469.1:0-508 GCF_000633955.1 Camelina sativa | reverse complement strand
ATATATATATATATATACCTACCTCAACAAGATCTTGGTTTTGGATATGATCATGTGGGATTCCCTTCATCGCGAAACCTTAAAAGAGGAATTTAATCTTGTTTGTGACAGTTTCTTGTGAGTCAATCTTTCTCTCCACTATTTTTTCTGTTTTGGTTTCTCTCGGAGTTCGAACAAAAGTTGCGTGCAAGAGAGAGAGATAGAGAGAGGGAATGAAAGTTGACCTTGACCTCATTAGCTGTGGCTGTGCTGCTTAATTATGAGATTATATTTGTTCGAATTAATTATTAGTATTAATTTACCGTCTTGTATTGTGTTGAAATGGTCGTTGGTTGAATACTTACATAATGGACGGACTCCATTGTTTACGCTATTAATTGATTTTGATTGTATACGACGACTTCATGTCACACTATTGGACAATTTCCTCTAATTCTCTCCATCTGATATTCTTAATGTTAATTCTTTTTTTGGGGTCGTGTCAATGAAATTCTTTTTTTTTTTTTTT
>NW_010927468.1:0-508 GCF_000633955.1 Camelina sativa | reverse complement strand
TAGTTTCCCAGAGGACCCGGATATCTGTTAATTACCACACGTCAAGCAATCAGAACACGAGAATAACAACGATAAAAATAAGAAATCGAAAAGAGAGCAAAGTAGATCTTATTCCGAATCTGCGTATGAGCGTTACAACAAGGTATAAGCCTGGGCTCGAGAGCTGTCGGCGAGATTCCTAGTTCTAGCAACCCTAAGACGGCTAAACCTAATTGAGTCGCAGCTCGAAATAACAAAAACGGAAAAATGCCTAAATTGCTCTAAGTGCTAAGTTTGCTCTGAAAAAGTTCCTCCTCCTGCTCCTCGCCTAGGACTCCTTATATACTAGCTCCAAGGTCGGTTTACGCTTTTACTCTTCTGCCCTTAAGCCGTCATAGCATAAAAATGGAGATATTCCATTTTTCCCGATCTTCACAATTATCTTCAAAACTTCCGTATTTATCCGCGGAAACTTGACATTTATCCTTCCTCGTGGGCCAAGCGTGAACCATGCTGTGGTTCACGGGCT
>NW_010927467.1:0-508 GCF_000633955.1 Camelina sativa | reverse complement strand
GTGTCCCAGTATTTCTGATATTAGAGCATGTGTTTGTTGTTTGTTTTCTATGGTCATTCTAGTTACTCGGCTTATGTATTTCCTGTTTGTTTGATTTGTATTTCATGTTTTAATATTTCGTGTTGGATTTGTATTTCATGTTTTAGTATTTTCTGTTTGATTTGTATTTGCTGTTTGAAACTAAATCAATATAAGTATATTTCAATTGCTAGTAACTCGCCTATTTTAACTAAATCAGTAACTTAATCAGATTGTTAGTTCTTTAAAACAATTGTTGTACTAAATCTAATGTGCTTCTTCTTGTCTATGTTCAGGTTAAGTAAGAAATGGGACACGACTATAGCTACTCTCAGCCTGACTCATCCGATCTGGCTGATAAGCACTCAGAGGACACTGCGGAGAGAGAGCTAGATGCTTTCATTCGTATGGATGAAGCAGAGTCGAGGGTATACCCCCCTCAGCCTGAGGTGGAGCATGGATTCCCGAAGGAATGCTACTGTGGTGCGCA
>NW_010927466.1:0-508 GCF_000633955.1 Camelina sativa | reverse complement strand
TTACATCCCAAAACGACGAAGTATTACTCAGTATCTGAACAAAAACCACCAGATCTAAAGAAAAAAAACCTTGACTAAACTAAACTACCCAAGATTAAGCTTCGTCTTCTTCTTCTTCTTCTTCTTTTGTTTTCTTCATCATCTTCAAATCGTCTCATCTCCGATTAAATCAATCGAAACCGGAAGTCCAAGACGAAACGACTCCATGATTTGTTCAAAGACAAGCACATGGCACGGGATTTGTAATCCTCCTTTTTGCTCGTATCCATACTCCTGAGCAGATCGGTTTAGTAAACCGATAAAAACCGGATGGTTAAGCAGCTCCGCGCTTACGACGAACCTCTCCATCTCGTCTCCTACGTATACAGGTACGTGTCCTTCTGGAACGGAAGAGTTCTGTTTCTTTGATCTACGAGCCATTGAAGAGCGGAGGAATGATTCTGTACGGCGGCGGTTGTTACTACTACTAGGTGGTCGCTGTGAATCTGAACGGAGGAGACTGTATTGA
>NW_010927465.1:0-508 GCF_000633955.1 Camelina sativa | reverse complement strand
CGTAGACAGTTCTGTGAAATTGTCAACAGTGAAGGAGACTCGAAAAATGTAATCCATGTCAAGATACGGCATTTTAATCCTTTCGAAAGTGTATCTCTTCCAACAAAGCATCCGAGCGAAAAATGAATGGAAGGTTTCACAATTCGACAGATGGATCGGCTCCCTTTTATCTTCTGAGACTATATAAAGTTTCATATCAAGAGAAGTTGAGCAACAATTTTCTTATTCGTTCGTTTATGTAAGTATATCAACTAACTTAAAATCATAAACTTTGGCTAAAGTCAAAATTATACAGATTGTTACATTTTTTTATTATATCAAATATAATTATAGTTTTATTAACTCATGTAATACATGTTTTCCTCCAAAAGTTAATATAGCTAGAGGAGCTGGTTTTACCGTTTTAGGCCCAAGCAATGTTAAAGCAATTCAAACATTTTTTAAACTAGGACGAACATTTATTAAACTAGGACGAGAGATTTTATAAATCCAAATCTAGGTGAACAGA
>NW_010927464.1:0-508 GCF_000633955.1 Camelina sativa | reverse complement strand
AAACCTAATAATCATCAATCAAATCTCTCAATCGTGTTCAAGGTAAAAAAATTCTGAATCTCTAATACGATTTACTTGTTTCTTCTTCCGATCCCAATTGAGTCTCTGTTTTCTGAATTTGGTTCGATTTGGGTTTCACCGATAGATCCTCGATTAGGGTTTGTGTTTTTTTTTTCGCAGATCGAATTTGGTTTGATTTTTCTCAAAAGAAATTGAGTTTTGTAATCGATTGATAACGTGTTAATTCTACCCTAGGTTTGATAAATTAGTTTCTTGATCGAAATTTGATTCTTGTTTTGGATTTGATAAATTAGTTTCTTGATAGATCAATCTTTGTTTGTGAATTACTTGTCGTTGAATTTGATTTGATTTTTCTCAAATAAATTGAGTTTTGTATCAATTGATATAACGTGTTAATTTATCTAGATTTGGTAAATTAGTTTCTTGATCGAATTTGATTCTTTGTTTTGGTATTTATCAATCACTCTGTTTGTGAATTACAGATGCA
>NW_010927463.1:0-508 GCF_000633955.1 Camelina sativa | reverse complement strand
TTTCAAGTAGCTGTGACAAGATCACAACAACTGATTTTATATAATAACAATAATAAATTAATTTGTAATCAATCTATCCCCTATCCTTTTCTACAGATCAGTCACTTGTTACAGCTCATTCCAAGACAGACCAACCAATTGTTTTTTTGTTTGTTCCAAAAATATCCCTTGGTTTTTTATTTTCCCTTCCTATATAACTAGCCACCATCCGCATTTTAATCGGTACCCTTCAAACTTTTTTTTTTTTTGTTTGGTTCTCTAACGCCTTCGAGAAAACAAAGCGTAGGAGAAGGTGTCTCTCGTTTTCTCTCTTCCAAAAACTCAGTTTTCTATAATTTTTTTTTTGAAAAATTTTCGCGGGGGAAAAAATGAGAGAAATCCTTCATATCCAAGGTGGTCAATGCGGGAACCAAATCGGAGCCAAGTTCTGGGAAGTGATCTGCAACGAGCACGGCATTGATCCGACTGGGAAATACGACGGCGACTCCGATCTCCAGCTTGAGCGTAT
>NW_010927462.1:0-508 GCF_000633955.1 Camelina sativa | reverse complement strand
ACTGATGGAACCAAGGTCTGCGCCACGTTCCCTTCCGTCACCGGCGAAGTCAAGTTCTACGACGCCATCGTCGTCACGGTGAGTCTTGAAATTAGTAGTCCCGGTGTTTAAATGTTTTTGAAATAATCTTGATCCGGTTTATTCTTTGTGCGTACGTTGAGAGAACGAAGCATGAACGTGAAGAGGAAGGGAGCGAAGTGTGTGGGTGCAGTTTCAAAGTCTTCTGGAAGCAAGGTCCTTGGGCTAACCAAGTGACTTCTGCAAAAGTTGGAGACATTTGTCTTAGAGCAGAGGATAACAGAATGAATCCTATAGTAGTTTCGTTCTTGAAAGAAGCTAGAAGGAAGCTTACTGGAGAAGCATGTCTCCAAGGTACTATATATTTGATCAAATTAACATCTTTCTATTGTCTTATAATGAAAAAAAGTGTTCAATCAGTAACGATTAATTGAAAATGTGTGGAAACAGGGGAGGAGACAGAGTGGCAAAAGATATTGAAGAAGGTCAG
>NW_010927461.1:0-509 GCF_000633955.1 Camelina sativa | reverse complement strand
TTTGGTTTTCCCTGATCCATATAACTTCTGAAGCTTCTTCTCTGTCTTGTTACAGCTGCAAAGAGACTAAGTGTGCTTCAAGAGATCGAACGGGAATTTGAAGGTACTTTACTTACCTTACCAATAACTCTCTTAAAACTGGTTTTATGATTCATCAAGAAAACTATTGTAAGAATATGTTTATGTGTTCTGTTTCTCTTAGCTGCTACAAAAGGTCTTGAACAACTAAAGGTTAGTGATTCAACCAAGGACAATGGCGACAAAGAACAAGGTATAATAAGTTGTCAACACTTCTTTTATCTGATTTATTTTCCTGTATACAGTTTTCTAAATCAGTTTGATCTTACTGTCATAAAACAGCTACAAAGAGACAAAGTATGCTAGATGAGATAGAACGAGAGTTCCAAGGTACATCTACATAACTTTTTTTACTGGTTTATTAGTTCATATCTTATCTCTGAGTATTATCTGAGAGTATTAATGTATCTTAATTTATCACTTGCAGCTGC
>NW_010927460.1:0-509 GCF_000633955.1 Camelina sativa | reverse complement strand
AACTAGCATTTTTACCTGGCTAACGATCATTTGGATGCCTCCTTCAAGGAAGAGAATCCTTCTTCCGTATCTGTCAACGGCATAGATCGAGACAAGGGTAGAGACAACATTGACCGCACCCGTAATAACCGCTGAGATGAGCGAGGCATCATCCCCGAAACCGAGAGTTTTAAAGAGAACGGGAGCGTAGAACATTATCACATTGATACCAGTAAACTGTTGGAAGAAAGGAATCGCAGAACAGAAAACAAGTGCGGGTCTGTATTTGGCCTCGTTGAAGATGTTCTTCCATGGATTCTCCACTTTCTTAGCAGCCTCACAAGCATCACAAAGATCTTGAAACTCCTCATCTACGTTATCAGCTCCACGAATCTTTTGTAACATCTCTCTCGCTTGTTCGTACTTGCCTCTCTCGAGCATTGAGTTTGGTGTATCAGGCAAGATAAAAGATCCGATAACCATAATGACTGCCGGAACAGCGGCTAAACCCAAGGACACTCTCCATCCAT
>NW_010927459.1:0-509 GCF_000633955.1 Camelina sativa | reverse complement strand
CCAGGTGGGATAACTATATTTGGGTGGACAGTAGACAGGCATTTGATAAACACAATATTCTTCATTGAGCTTTCTCTGGTTACCTTTGTTCTTGGTAAAACTGTAGTTTTCGGTACCGAATGACAAGAAAAGGTCTTTTTACTCTTTGCCATATAGAGTGATTTCTTAAATTGATTTGGAGATGATACTTTTGCATGAGCGTCTCTTAATTTGATATCTTTCTCTTAAAGAGTGACACAGCTATATTGACAAGGCTTGGTTTGTTCTCTTTCTCTTATCTCTCTTTTCTTTCATAGATCTTTTAGTTTGTACTTTGTACCATAAACCAAAAATTATAATCCTTGGTCTGTGTCTTGCCACTAAATATTTGATAAAACCTCTGTTACACGATCTCACTGAGTAATTTTGGGCATAACGAATATACCACAACGCACGGTCCAGACTTTGGACCAGTTCTTTAAAAGCAATTGAAGACTGCCCGTGGTCCAGACTTTGGACCAGTTCTTTAA
>NW_010927458.1:0-509 GCF_000633955.1 Camelina sativa | reverse complement strand
CAGAAACTTGATTCCGACCAGAATGCTCCTCAGTTTGAGAAATTCACAAATCCTAACCCTGGTTCCGACACCACATCCGCCGCTAATTTCGAAGGACTAGGATTAGCTGAGTGGGCAGTGGAAACGTGCAAGGAGCTTGGCATGCGTAAACCAACTCCAGTTCAGACTCACTGCGTGCCCAAGATATTGGCCGGGCGGGACGTCTTAGGTCTTGCTCAGACTGGTAGTGGTAAAACGGCGGCGTTTGCTCTTCCGATACTTCACCGCTTCGCTGAAGATCCTTATGGAGTCTACGCTCTTGTGGTGACGCCGACTAGAGAGCTGGCGTTTCAGCTCGCTGAGCAGTTCAAGGCTTTAGGCTCGTGTTTGAATTTGCGTTGCTCTGTGATTGTTGGAGGAATGGATATGTTGACCCAAACGAGGGGCTTGGTTTCACGACCTCATATCGTCATTACCACTCCCGGGAGAATTAAGGTTTTGCTTGAAAACAATCCTGATGTTCCTCCTGT
>NW_010927457.1:0-509 GCF_000633955.1 Camelina sativa | reverse complement strand
AAAAAAAAAATCATAAACGGAGAAGCATAACAAGTGAAATAAGTCTAATGAAATAATAGTTGGTTTACAAACCAACTACATATCCCTTGTTTTCAAAGAAATTTAAGTCGGTTTAGATTACATTGATAGATGTGTGCATAATCTAGCGAATGAATGGTTTATTCCAGAATTGGCTGGGAAGGAGGGTGATGAGTGCATGGAGAATAGGAGGGATAGTGCATGCGCTTGAGGGTTGGGAGGAGCATGACTGCGGCAACACTTGCAACTTTTTCCGTCTCCATGCCATCTGGGAAGCTGCTCTCCGCCATGATTTCCAGCCTCTCCAGCTCCCACCATCGCATCTCTGATCTTTTCATATTCATATATATCTCCCCCTCTGTTTATCATCTACTTGTCTCCCCTCTAAATTTTATCTCTGATATTTTCATATTCGCAAATTTGAATTATCTCTTTTATAAAATAGTTAATCAAAACAAAATGACATGAGTTAAGATGTGTAACGTGTTAAT
>NW_010927456.1:0-509 GCF_000633955.1 Camelina sativa | reverse complement strand
CAAAATAAATTATTACAAATTTTCATCAAAAGAAAAGTTCAGCCCGCAGTTTTCCGCGGGTTAGTACCTAGTTTTAGACATAGTTTATCGGTATATTGGATCAATACCTACGATTCATTGAATAAAAATCAATAAATATTAATTAATATATCTATATAGTATATGAACAATTGTGCTACACTAACCGAGTTTGTTCCAACCGTTTTGAAGAATCACATACGTCATATAATCGTCCAACGGTTGGATAGGTCATAGAACGATCTCCACTAACCAAGCAAGATTATATACGAAGCAAGAATAAAAAAAAATTAAAAAGTGTATAGAGTACGGACACGTCGTCGTTTCACAAGCGTAAACTCGTGGATGATGGAAAGACAATTAAAAAAGCTCGTGTTTCTAAAACAAGGGTTTTTGGACCAGTCGTCACTTCACCGGATTTTTTTATTCTCTCTTCCTCCTTTGTGGATATTTTTTTTGATAATATCTCTCTCCCACGGAAGCTGAATCTG
>NW_010927455.1:0-509 GCF_000633955.1 Camelina sativa | reverse complement strand
TCTTGGACTTGGACTTTTGTCTTGGGCTTGATGTTGTAAACTCTCATCCCCCCGCAAACTGATGGTGGGAGGCATCGCAACATTCAGTTTGTAACGAAGTCGTTGGAAAGCTTGTCGAGGAAGAGACTTCGTAAAGATGTCCGCAAGTTGTAACGCAGCTGGAACGTGTTGAACTTCAAGAAGACCAAGAGCGACTCTCTCACGAACATAATGATAGTCGACTTCGATATGCTTGGATCGATTGTGGAAAACGGGATTAGCAGAGAGGTAAACAGCCGAGAGATTATCACAACGGAGAATTGCCGGCCGAGTTTGAACAATTCCCAAGTCACGAAGCACAAAAGATATCCAAGTTAACTCCGATGCAGCGGCTGCAAGTGCTCTGTATTCGGCCTCGGTTGATGATCTCGAGACTGTAGGTTGGCGTTTCGCAGACCAGGAAATCAGAGTTGAACCAAGCAGTGAGCAAAAACCTGTCGTAGACCGTCGTGTGTCTTGACACCCTGCAT
>NW_010927454.1:0-509 GCF_000633955.1 Camelina sativa | reverse complement strand
GGCTTCCCTTGCCTCTGGCAACTTGTCACTCAACAAATCCGCAGCCAACTGCGCAAGAACAACCATCCCAAACTCTTCCATTTCACTTAGCTCCTGATAGATAGCAAACATATAGAGAAAAATTATCAATCACAATACAAGAATATAAATATCTTTTATCTCTGACCAATTTAAAGAATTGTAAAAGTACCATTTTAGAAACGCAGTTGGAAGTAGACACAGCAGCTTTGGCCCTGACACGAGGGTTACTGTGACGGACATAAGTCTGGAGCTTACGCAAAAGAGGCAAACGAGCCACAGAGTTAACCATTGTGTTCAGCGCTTTGTCTGCTTCTTCACATACAAACTTCTTGTCTTGTGAAGCTTTCATCAGCAACTGCAACAGCTGTATTTTTATTTCACCATCAAGATACCAAAATGTTAAATTAACAATCCATACCAATCAAAAAGCTAAAATATGAGAGAAGAAATCAAAATTTTACCAGATCGTCCATTGATTTCAAATGAGG
>NW_010927453.1:0-509 GCF_000633955.1 Camelina sativa | reverse complement strand
TGGTGAGTGGAGGAAGCCATGGAGAGAAAGACTGAGGATTGTCGTTAAAAGCTTGGAGCCGTGAAAGCTCGCGGAGGGATGCCTCCACGTAGAATAGCTAAAAGCATCATTTCACCGAGTTTATGAGATGTTTAAAATAAATCTCCACCAAATGCATCTGTCCATATCATATACGCCCGCGGAGAAATTGTCTTAATGAACGACATGGGCCCTGTCCATTTATTAAAGTATGGATAACTTGTACCATAGTACTAATTTCTCAGACCCGCGGTAATAAGAAACAGAGAGAGAATCGATGCCTTGTGGGCAGTGGTGGAGGAAACTTGAGCCCTGTCCATTTATTAAAGTATGGATAACTTAGATAACTTCTCTGGATTGTCTCACCATGTGTTACATGCATGCGTAATTATTGAATGAGTTTGGTGAAATGTCCTGTGGTACCTAAAATCTCATGTCGTTCATTAAGTAGCTTTTAAACTCTCCACATCTATCTTAAAGTCTTATAATTA
>NW_010927452.1:0-509 GCF_000633955.1 Camelina sativa | reverse complement strand
ACTTCTCAATTGAATCATGTGGTCAATGAGCACCATTCCTAGATCAGGCTCCACTGTGCTCCCAAGAATGATGTCACCATTCCTTGCTTAAAAGATCACTCCATTAAGAGCCAAATCAATCATCTTTAACTCTCCCTCATTAATGTTCCCAGTTTCTTTCCTTGCAAAGAAGGTGTTGGCATNGGAAGTACCTTAGGACTGGGCTCCTTATCCTTGAGCTCTTGGAGTTGGAGGATGAGTAGAGCTTGTTGTCTCCAATGGTTTCCCACACAGCATACAACTCTTCTCTTGGAACCATCAAACTCCTATTGCTCCCAACCTCAAAACCAAACACATTGGCTATCTTTTTCATTGAAAGCTCATGCTTCTTTCCTTTGATAGTGAAGGAAATGTGGCCAGCTCCAACCTCAGGGTCTTTCCTTGCATATGCATGCAGCTTGACAGTGGCAAGGAACTCACAAATCTCCTCTTTGTAGCCCTCCATGCAAAGCCCCATAAACTTGGTGAGA
>NW_010927451.1:0-509 GCF_000633955.1 Camelina sativa | reverse complement strand
TTCAAGGAAACGCCGATCACGGCGTCAAGTTGAAAAGCGGAATCACCACCGCTCACCGTCTCCAACGCAGACTTTCCTCCGATCTCCGTCCTCTCGCCGCCGCTGATCTCGCCGGAGACAGTATCCCATCTGAAGAAAGACGTCGTAACTCTTCTTCAACTACTCCCGATGAGTCTCTCCGCCAAGTCATGTACCTCAACTGCTGGGCACAAGGCTAAAATTCTTACATTTTCGATCTCCCATCTTCAGATGATGGTGATGGATACGCTTATGATGAACGAACCCCGCTTGAGTCAGATTCTTGATGCAAACTGTATATATAAGTTTGGTTTCATCTCTGATGGTTGACTCTCGCTACCTGCTCATGTACTCGCTTAGCTTGAGTCATGTTTTTTTTTTCTTTCTGGATGCAACTGTATGTATATAGTTTTGGTTACATCTATGTGAATATTAGAAATGTTTGAAAAAATCAAAGCAAGCGTTTCGATTCGATTATGCAAAACTCTTTT
>NW_010927450.1:0-509 GCF_000633955.1 Camelina sativa | reverse complement strand
CTTGGTGTCTATGGAAAGCTGAAAGAGTCATATTTCTCCTCGAAGTGAACTCAAGTCAATCCATTCACTCATCAGGAAGTTATGCCCGATTTACCAAGACGTGTTACAAACCGACATAAGGAGAACCATCAAGCCAATGGGCTTTTTATTGAAGGCCTGACCAGCGAACACAACGGCGGCCCAGTCCAAGCCTTCACCATGTTCTAGAAGCTTCCTACGCCGCCCTTTGCCATGCACTTAAGAAGAANCCTTACAAAACCCTAAACCTAAACAAAACCCTATAAATACTCTTCTAAACCTAGGGTTTAGAGTGTGCAATCATTGGAGCAGCCAAGAGACACGACCAGAGGACCAGCCGTCGACCAGAAGCTTTCTCTCTCTCTCTCATCCCTCTCTTTGAAGCTTGAGATCCACCAACTCTTTCTATTCTATTTGCTTTGTACGTTGTTTCAAAAGGAAGAGGATTCTACAACTTTGTTTGACAATCATTGAAGTAATATCTAAATCCT
>NW_010927449.1:0-509 GCF_000633955.1 Camelina sativa | reverse complement strand
CCAAGTTGAAGACCATGTACTCTTCGGGATCAACCAGTTCAAATGGCTAAACCCTCCAACTTTGTACTTGCTCCTCAACACTCGGGCCCATAGACTCTCCGTGTCATGCATCAAACGCCAACCCACCTTTGCCAACAGCGCGAGATTCATCTCCCGTGACCGTCGTATAGCAAGACCACCCTCAGACTTTGGTGCACAGACACGATCCCAGGCAAGCAGATGTTGTTTCTTCTTCTCCCGTGTGCTTCCCCAAAGAAACGGTCGAGAAACTTTCTCCAACTCATTTAATAACGACTTAGGCAAGGCAATAACACTCATTGTGTGAATTGGAATAGACATTAGTACTGCTTTCGTAAGTGTCATTCTGCCAGCAAAACTTAGACACTGGCTTTTCCACCCAGCCAGCTTAGCGGAAACCCGAGCCAAAACCTCATTAAACGTATCCTTGTTCATCCTCTTCTGCAAAATAGGCATTCCCAAATACTTGCCTAAGTCTGTGGTTGAGCTGA
>NW_010927448.1:0-509 GCF_000633955.1 Camelina sativa | reverse complement strand
CCAAATCAACTTGCGGCTCTTGAGCAGGCTCTGGCTACTCAGTCCATATTTCAGCTAGGTTTCTTGATGGTGCTACCGATGGTAATGGAAATTGGCTTGGAACACGGATTTCGCACTGCTATTGTCGACTTTTTTATAATGCAGCTGCAGCTAGCCTCTGTATTCTTTACATTCCAGCTTGGGACAAAATCACATTATTACGGGAGAACAATTTTACATGGTGGTTCCAAATATAGACCGACAGGGCGTGGATTTGTTGTTTTCCATGCGAAGTTTGCGGAAAATTACAGGCTATACTCGAGAAGTCACTTTGTGAAGGGATTAGAGCTGCTTGCATTGCTATCTGTTTATCAAGTCTATGGGAGTTCATACCGGAGTTCAAGCCTTTATCTGTATATCACAGTCTCGATGTGGTTCATGGTTGGCTCGTGGTTGTTCGCACCGTTTATATTTAACCCTTCAGGTTTTGAGTGGCAAAAGACGGTTGACGATTGGACTGATTGGAAACG
>NW_010927447.1:0-509 GCF_000633955.1 Camelina sativa | reverse complement strand
TCAGCTGGTGTGAGTCTCCAAGTCATGGGTCCTGAGTTCTCTCCCCAAAAGTCCAAAATCTCTGATACCTTTTCCAAGTTCAGTATCGTCGCCATCTGAGTTAATCGAGCAAACTTATCTCTCACTGTTCTCTGAGTCATGCCCGAGAAATGACTAACCAAAGCCCTTGTGTCTCTGTCAAGCTGAAGCCCGCCAAGTTGGCTAAACCGTTTTTGCATCATTATGACTTCGAGTCTCTTGACTATGAAATCGATTATGAGATGCAGAAACGAGTCGTAGTTGTTGGATGTCATCAGTGGTTGGAGCCAAGCGGCGTTTGTTTCGACCGAGTGGAGAAGTCTTTGCACCCACGGGTCATTCACCTCGTTCTCTGCGTACTCAGTTTCTGTTAACTCGTAGCTTATGGTAGCTACGGTGTCTAGAACCGGACGGATTCTTGGTGTTACGGTTGCTACGAGCTGTTCCATGCCTGAGTTGAGTAATTGCTTGAACGAGTTGCTTAACTCGCC
>NW_010927446.1:0-509 GCF_000633955.1 Camelina sativa | reverse complement strand
TTTTCTAAAAAGTGAAAATCATGTTTTACTGGGCTTAGAAATATAAATATAATTGGTCGACAAAAAATAAAGAAATATAAAATATAACTAAACCTAAACAAATATGAAAGTTGTTTTTTTGTTTGTCAACAACATGCAATACACGAATATGGATTTTCAGAATCGTGACACATCGACACTATTAGCACAAACCAGTTAACTACACAAGTCTACAAATGCTGGTTGGATGTGAGAATTCTTCGAAGAACTTTTTAAACCGTCCATATATCATAAATAATTTTTTTGTATAAAAAAAACTGATTTGAAGACATTTAAGCCTTGGTATGTTGCTTTGCATTCAAAATACTAACAAACAAAGCCCATGGGCGATTGATAAACATATCTAGGAATCATATATGGGTTAATATACTCAAAAGTCCAATTCTAATTCATATATCAGGCGCAGATATCATCAGTTCATTACATTTAGAAAAATACTTGGGTTCAAGACAAAACTACCATTAAGCTTC
>NW_010927445.1:0-509 GCF_000633955.1 Camelina sativa | reverse complement strand
CCTTCAACACGGGCTGGAACCTTTCCATCTGCATGTGGGTTTCCAAGCTGACCATAAACAGGACTGCCCATAGTATAGACATGGCCCGCTGTTGTAAGTGCAACTGTTAGGCTATGTCCACACGCAACTTGACAAAAATTGGGTTCTACAAGAGCTGCAACACAGGTAGGCACAAGTTTTGGTTCTTTGTCGCCGTGACCAAGACGACTCTTGTCACCATCACCCCAAGTAAAGAGCTTTCCCGAGGAGCAGTTACTCGAGCTGGAGCTGCCAACCATGACTTCGACAACTGCGGCTGTGTGCCATACACCACAGGCTGCCCGAACAGTGCGAAGACCTTTCAAGGAGTCTACCTCTCTAGGTATGAAAACACTTTTCTTGTCTCCATGGCCCAAAACACCAAAGGTACCATCACCAAAAGTAAACAACTGCCCAGCAGAAGTCACAACAGCTGTGTGGTAAGGTCCACAAGCGATGGATGATACATGTATCCCTTCCATCAGAAAATT
>NW_010927444.1:0-509 GCF_000633955.1 Camelina sativa | reverse complement strand
TCTTAGCAATGATTTCAGTGAAATTTTCCTCTGAATCTCTTCCTACAACCTTAAAATTGATTGATGGAAACTGTTCTGCAAGCAGTCGAGCTACCATTTCTCTAGATATTACATTATCACCTGAAAATTCAGAAGCTTGTGAAAGCAAAAGGGTCAACAGATTCTCATTCACGTGGGCCTCCAGAGGAAACTCTTCCCGTAATTCTCTAGATAGAAACCTTTGAAGTTGTGTTGGTAGTAGTAACATATGTTTTTCCAAGAAAGTGAAAAACCCACCCCAACCAAGAGACTCAAAATTATGCACTTGAAATTGCTCTACCAACAAAACCTCGCAACTCTGTAGCTTCCTAAAGATACCAATGTGCTTCTCTCCAGAAAGATCATGCTCAAAATACAAGGAAAGTCTTCTGATAATTTCTTCAACAGTGTTACCTAATAGATAAAATTGATCAGATTGCAAAGTGTAAGAGAATTGACTAGCCCCAAAAGACTACCACAGAACCTTATTA
>NW_010927443.1:0-509 GCF_000633955.1 Camelina sativa | reverse complement strand
TTTGACGGTATAAATTGAGAAGTGTCACCAGCAGGAAATATGCTCCGCCTATCTTTTGAGAACTACAAGAAACCAGAAAGCTCAGTTACTCTCAAGATATAATTGAAAAGCATATTGGCAGTCATAGAAACAAAGTATAGAATCCAAAATGATCAACATACCTTTCCTGGGTAAAAGGAGATTTTAAAATCAGCCTTGAAACCAATCCTTTCCTCCAACCATTTACGTATATAACTCTCTTGTTCTTCAGGTGAACTGAAGGTAAGATTGTTTGGATAGACTAGTTCTTGATCAGATTCGCAGAGCCAAGGAACCACGAGCGTAACACTCTGTTTTGCAGATTTTGCTAAATATGCCGCTCTGAATAGGGGATTTACAGCTGTTCCGGTCATCCACGGAAGACTTGCCGTTGTAACAATGGCCACATGCCTTTTGTTTTCTGATGTTTCAGGCTTCAAAAAATCAGTCCAAAACCCACCATCATAATGATGTCCTGTGCTCTGAAGAAC
>NW_010927442.1:0-510 GCF_000633955.1 Camelina sativa | reverse complement strand
GACAGGGTTGATTGTTTAGTAACTAGGCACAAGTAATTTAGGGTGAAAAGTCAATGGACTAGGGAAGAGTCAGACCAAAGAAAAAAGGAGACCTAACTAAATCAAAACTTAAATATAAGTTTGCTCTTATTCTCTTAGCTACGTTTGATGTCACATAATTAAAAACAAGTGAGTTAGATAGACATATTAATTGTTTATTATTATTTCTCTTTTAATGGATAGCGTATTTTAGGGCGTATCATACTCTTCCGCTAGTATCTTTGACGCCTGAGGATGCCATGGGATTGCATTGGAGTCCGATTTGAGATGTTCCTGTGTTGCTGCTACGTCGATATTATTTGTGTATAAATATTTGCTGACCTAGAGAAGCTCATGTGCATTCCGTCTCATCTGTGGAAAGTCATTGTGCCTTGCTTGACAAACAAGTTATCATTCCCAGTGTTTCTGACAACAGCTAGTTTCTTTTTCTTAATTCATAATAAGAAAAACATCAAAATATCATGATTAATT
>NW_010927441.1:0-510 GCF_000633955.1 Camelina sativa | reverse complement strand
TAATGAAACACGTAAATCATATGTCGTTTTAAAAGTCTTCGGAAATAGATTTCTAAAATAATTATTCTAGCATTCTTATTCTACTATATAGCCAGTACTAGATCCAACTAATAAGTAACTATAGATGACGATATTTTAATGGTTTGAGAATTTGCTATGTGGGTTAAAAACCAACCAGAGTTCACTATTGGGCAACAACAGCTATATCTTTACACTTTACTGCAACTTGTAAAATGGACAAGTTACAAGACTCTATAAGATATCAAAACTAAAATCCACAACGTGTACACGTATTTTACTGTATTCCAAAACCATTAAAAAAAAATCTTAAAAACCACACACAGAGAAGCAGAGAGAGGATGTGGTCGAAAAAACAAATCAATAGTCGCAGCTTCACAGTAGTACAGAATCTAAAGGGGGGGGGGGAACATACTTGCATGGACCTGAGTCAGCATGGGTTTATTTAACCACCCATGTTACGACACGTGTTAACAAGTTGTCTGAACCAGT
>NW_010927440.1:0-510 GCF_000633955.1 Camelina sativa | reverse complement strand
ACTCTTGTTGATCCAAGTAGCTGATTAAACCATTGAAATCAGTTTCCTTACCCCTTAACCAACCCTTCTTTCAAGCCATGTTTATTCTCGTGTGTGTGAGTNTATTCTCGTGTGTGTGAGTCCTATTTTTGGGATTGAGCTTGGTAGAAAGTATTAGGTTTGAACTGACAAGAGTACAGCCTTGTGTAGTTCTAGTTTGCATTTTTCAAACTAGATAGGACTAGGTGGTTCATTTGTTGGGTTTGGGACTTGGCTGTTTTGAAAAGAAAAGAGGAAAAAGAGAAAGAAAAAGGGTAGAATCTTTAAGAGGAGAATGTGTTTAAGCAAGGTCTAGTGAAAGAATGGGAAGTAAAAATTTTATTAAAGATGGTTCTAGTTAAAGAAAAGAAAAGAAAGAATAGAAAAGAAAGAAAAGAAAAGTCTAGCAAAATGCTTGTATGTCTTAAGAATAATAAGAAAAGATAACCATAGCAAATAAGTAAGAATCCCCCATCCCACTAGAAAGATCAA
>NW_010927439.1:0-510 GCF_000633955.1 Camelina sativa | reverse complement strand
CCCCCCCATAAACCGAGGGATGCGATAGGAAGGTTTACACAGCAAAGCGGCTGTCATGTCAAAGTGTCAATGTTTAACCTTTCTGCACCATGATATTTTTTGAGATAGTCATACACCATCCGCGTATTTCAATGTTTTTCTTAGCGAGTATTAGCTGCCTTCGATACACGTGTGGCCAGGATACAAATTTGCGTTTCTGTTGTATGAGATTAACCCATGTTATTATACTATATATTGATAGTCCAAAATGTTTTCCTCCTAATGCTACTGTCCTAGCTGCTACTGGCTATGCATCTGCATTAAATGTCTTAGATACGTATCACCGATAGGTTTTCTCTCTCCTTAATGTGTCATGTCGACCGTATAGTGGACGACTTTTGGAGCAACTCAAATTGTGATGTCATGATTCGTGGGTTCTTATAAAATTGCGTGTTATTTTTGTTTGATCTTCCAAATTTGGTTTATCAATCGGACCAGTTTTTAATTGATCTTCCTCGAGAATCATTTTTT
>NW_010927438.1:0-510 GCF_000633955.1 Camelina sativa | reverse complement strand
TTAAAATATTTAAAATTAATTTTTAGAATTTTTGTTTTTAGGTTTGGATTCTCAATTTCACATTTAGGATATAGTTTTGAGGGGTAGAGTTTAATATTTTTGAATTTGGAATTTAATTTTGAAAGATTAATTTTGAAATATAGTATTATTTTCGAATTTTAGAGATGTTGTGCTAAATTTGGAAAAAAACTTATTTTGGTGATATTTTTGAGAATTCCCTTAATTTAAATATTTTCTATTTTTTTATGCGTTAAATTCCATCTTTTAAGTTGTCTATTTTAGTGTACATCGTATTTTTTGTGTTTAAATATTTTCTAGTTTTTTTTTGTGTGTTTAAGTTTCTGTTTCATACCATTTTATTTTTTCTATACTATTTCATAATTTCATTTATTGTATTGTTTTTGTTTAACATTTCATTTGATCCAGATGGGCGATAGGCTCGGGCTGCCAGGTTTTGGTATGACGAGATCCTTGGATACCGGATTCTCAGCCAAGACCAGCTAATGGTCG
>NW_010927437.1:0-510 GCF_000633955.1 Camelina sativa | reverse complement strand
CAGCACCTCAGGTTTCTGATGATGCAACCATTTTTTAAAGCTTCCGTCAAGAGTTTCTTTCCCAAGGTATGCTGCAAAGGCAATCAACCGGAAGTATCTCTCCAAGTACTCAGTGCCACGGTTAAATGCAGCACTTCTTACTCTTGGCTCATAATTTTGTCGGTTGAAAACCTTCCTGTACTGCAGAACAGCTTCACGGATATTTTGTATATCGGAACATCTATCAATCACAGCATCTAACGCCTCACGAGATTCAACTCCATTATCGAATAGTCTGGTGATTTTCCACAGCAGAAGGAAGTCGTCTATTCCAAATACACGGTCGTCTAACTCGCGTACCTCCTCAGCTCTTTGTTCTGAACTATAAGTTCTTCTTTCATCATCCACAATTGGATAGGCAATATAAGTAGTACCATGCAGAACCTTAATAGGTCTTCCAGAATTGATGCGGAGCTTCACTAGACAGGCAATGACAGTTCCAGTGGTTGTTCTACCATTCCCCATCTGTGA